>NW_015173205.1:146936-170931 GCF_001447785.1 Gekko japonicus | reverse complement strand
CAGGGCTATTTTGGGGCAGGAACGCACAGGAACGGAGTTCCGGCTGGCTCCCAAGTTGGCCACGCCCAGCAGGAACTCATTAGCATAATAGGCCACACCCAACAGCAGAAACTCATTGGGATTGGCTACATTAGGGGTGTGTGGCCAAGCATGCAAAGGAGTTCCTGCTACAAAAAAGCCCTGGGTTTTGACAACAAACAAGGTAAACAGAATAAGAAGCAAAAGGTGGGTGTGGCTGGATGACCACACTTCTGGTATGGCCTAATATGCCAATGAGCTGTGCTGTCAGGGGGTGTGGCCTAATATGCTAATGAGTTTCTGCTGTGGGGTGTGGCCTATTATGCTAATGAGTTCCTGCTGGGCTTTATCTACAAAAAAAGCCCTGTGTGATTATATGCAATTATAGCTAGTTCCGCTCACCCAAGCCACATTATTTTGCTCTTGAGGGCAGTTCTAGCACTACCCAGTAGGCCAATCAAGCAGTAATCAATGGATTCCCCAAATTAAACTGGAAGGTACAGACTCTTGGTTATTCTAGGATTTCTATCTCTTTGCTCTTCCCCACAATCTGTATCCAAACCCTGACTTGAACCCCCAAACCATCTCTCATTGGTGGAAGCCAGATCAGCAGGTGTGAACCTTGGGACTTCCACTTAAGGAACGACACGTTCCTTTTTTTTTTTGAGCCATAATGTAGCAGAAGACTTTGCAGTGAATGGCAAGCTTCAGCCCTCACCCTACACTCAAGCCTAGAGTTGCCATCTTCCAGGTGGGACCTGGAGACCTCTTGGAATTAAAACCAATCTCCAGACAACAGAGATCAGTTCCCCCAAGAAGAAGGCAGCTTCAGAAGGCAAAGCCCTATGGTATTATGTACCAGTGAGGCCCCACCCCTCCTGCAACCTCACCCTCCTCAAGCTCCACCCCCTAAACCTCCAGGTATTTCCCAACACAGAGCTGGCAACCCTATTCAAGTACCACCCCTCACTTGAAACATACAAAAAGAATCGAAAGAACAGCTGTTGAGAGCTGTCATTCCTTTCGGACTCTTTCTAAGGGTTGCCAATTTCTTTCTCAGAACGCAGTGCCATTTTTCTGACGAGTCGGAAGTCCAGAGGCCCGGAGCAGAAGGTTTTGCCCTGAGACCCAGCTGTTGATTCACTGACAAGAAGAGAGATGAGCCATGAAAAAAAAAAAGGAAAGAGCAAGAGCTGGTCGCCTCAGTGCGAAAAAGAGTTTCACGTCTTTCACGGAGCAGCACTCTATAAAAATAAAATGACTTCATATGCATGCATTAAATCCTGTTCAGAAAAGCTTTAAGGTAAATTGTACACAAAGCGTGCCGTTGTGTCGCCGTTTGGAATTTGTATTCATTTCTTCTTCTCCTTTTTTTTTTAAAGAAAGAAAGGGGATTCTAACCGGGTTTCCTCTGATAGGGTTAAAAAGAAGCAGGATACTGTGAAGTTTGTGGGGGTTGCGGATTGCTGAAATCCATTGTGTGCTCCTCCGGACTCCATGTTGAGTTGGTTTACAGTCTGGATATCCTTCCCTCCTCTTTGAGACAGACACAGGGCTTTGTTTTGTTTTCCTTAAAATTATCCAGCATTTTCAAAGCCCTTTCACAGTCTCCCATGCAAAGACAGAGACCACGGGGAATTATACTGCTTGTAAATGTGACAGACAGACAGACAGACAGATAGACAGACGGACGGACGGACAGACGGACAGACGGATAGACAGATAGACGGATAGACGGATAGATAGATGGACAGACGGACAGACGGACAGACAGATAGACGGATAGACAGATAGATGATGATAGATAGATAGATGATGATAGATAGATAGATAGATGATGATGATAGTTAGATAGATGATAGATAGATAGATGATAGATAAATAGATGATGATGATGATAGATAGATAGATGATAGATAGATAGATAGATAGATAGATAGATAGATAGATAGATAGATAATGGAGGTAGGTAGGAAGGATGAACAGGTAGATAGAAAGGTAGGTAGGTAGGTAGGTAGGTAGGTAGGTAGATAGATAGATAGATAGATAGATAGATAGACAGACAGACAGACAGATGATAGACAGATTGATAGATGATAGATAGATAGATAGATAGATAGATAGATAGGCAGATAGATAGGCAGATAGATAGGCAGATAGATAGGCAGATAGGCAGATAGTTGTGCTCTCCTAACATGTATCAAAAGGGATGTTTGACTCAAGGGGGATTCAAACCAGGAGACTTTGGCTCTGTGAATCAAGTACCCCCTAATGGTGAGTCGAGTCACTTATGGGCACAGCAGTGGGAAAGAAAAGATGCAGTACTGCTCTCTCCTTTATTCTTTGCAGACCACTGCTTCTTGTTGTCCTGTATGGACCAGGAGAGGGGGCTGGGGCTCGGTGGAAGAGCCTCTACTTGCCATGCAGAAAATCCCAGGCTCAGTCCCTGGCATCTCCGACCTTGATGGACTGATGGTCTGATCCAGTGCAACACAGCTTCATCTATTCATGAATGTGTAGGGGAGGTATTCTAAACCCCTGATCCTTTCGATTGCCCCTTTGTGCCTTTTTATCAGCTGTAGAACATCCCTTCTGAGATAGTGACTGGAACCTAGGATCCTACTGTGTAAAGGCTGCACCACTGAATGTGTCCTATTAATACCTTATGCTTTCCTTCAATTCTGTTTATAGACTTCTGGTTGGTTCTACAGCCCTAATTCCTATTACACTGGCTTTGCCGTCATGTCTATTGTATAGACTCCCTCTGTGTAACCCACCTTGAGCCCAAGTCAGAAAGGCAGACAATAAAGAGAACATAAGAGAAGCCACGTTGGATCAGGCCAATGGCCCATCCAGCCCAACACTCTGTCACACAGTGGCCCAAACCCAGGTGTCATCAGGAGGTTCACCAGCAGGGCCATAAGAACATAAGAGAAGCCATGTTGGACCAGGCCAATGGCCTACCCAGTCCAACAATCTGTGTCACACAGGTGCCACAGGAGGTCCACCAGCAGGGCCATCAGGTGCCACCAGCAGATGCCATCAGGAGGTCCACCAGCAGGGCCATAAGAACATAAGAGAAGCCATGTTGGATCAGACCAATGGCCCCTCCAGTCCAACACTCTGTGTCACACAGTGGCCAAAGCCCAGGTGCCATCAGGAGGCCCACCAGCAGGGCCATAAGAACATAAGAGAAGCCATGCTGGATCAGACCAATGGCCCCTCCAGTCCAACACTCTGTGTCACACAGTGGCCAAAACCCAGGTGCCCTCAGGAGGCCCACCAGCAGGGCCAGAACTCCAGAAGCCCTCCCTCTCTTGCCCCCCCAAGCACCAACAATACAGAGCATCACTACCCCAGACAGGAGTGTTGCATCTATAAGAACACAAGAGAAGCCATGTTGGATCAGGCCGATGGCCCATGTAGTCCAACACTCTGTGTCATGCAATGGTCAAAACCCAGGTGCCATCAGGAGGTCCACCAGCAGGGCCACAAGAACACAAGAGAAGCCATGCTGGATCAGGCCAATGGCCGGTCCAGTCCAACACTCTGTGTCACACAGAGGCCAAAAATACCAGGTGCCATCAGGAGGCCCACCAGCAGGGCCATAAGAACATAAGGGAAGCCATGCTGGATCAGGCCAATGACCTATCCAGTCCAAAACTCTGTGTCACATAGTAGCCAAAACTCAGGTGACATCAAGAGGTCCACGAGCAGGGCCAGAACTCCAGAAGTCCTCCCTCTCTTGCCCCCCCAGCACCAACAATACAGAGCATCACTGCCCCAAACAGAGGTGTTGCATCTGTACGAACACAAGAGAAGCCATATTGGATCAGGCTAATGGCCCATGTAGTCCAACACTCTGTGTCACACAATGGCCAAAACCCAGGTGCCATCAGGAGGTTCACCGGCGGGGCCAGAATAAACCAACCAACCAACCAACAACCATACTCAGTATTCCCAATGCAGCCATCCCATAGAATTATATAACTCAATACAAATATTGGTTTGCTTCCAATTCCTTCCCTAATAATCCCTAACATAGAATTTTCTCCACAGAATTGATCTTTGCATTAATCCACTGCACTACACAGGTTGTTTAAAACCAAAACTTTGAAAGACTGGAAATCTGGAGGTAGCTGAACCACCTCTCTCCTCCTTTCAAAGTGGAACGCGCATCTGGTTTTCCAGCAACCGCCGCCCACCCTCTATACCCACCTCAATTTCTCCGAGCTTCTCTCAAGTCCAGTTCAAGCTAAGCCCCTTGACCAGGAACAGGTTTTTGAAGTCCAAAATTAATTTTTAACAACTAAATTGCATTCATTGAAGAAGTACTGAAGGACAAACAGAAAGGTTAAACAGCAATTTTACTGAGTTTGGAAAGATATGTTTCTCTTTTTTCTTTCTTTCTCGTGGGCAGGAAAAAAAATTTCAATTGGAGGCTGCAGTAGGGTACCTGCCTAAAGCATTCGAGAAAGTCTTTTCTTGGGAGACAAATAAAGGGTAAGAAAACATGTCTGCGTGAGGCTCTGTCCTTGCAGAGGACGGAACAAAACAAAGTTGGACGAAGCCATAGCGAATGGAGCAGAAACTCTGAAACTGTTGCTGGGTAAATCAAATTAAATTGGGGTCATGGTTTTCCATTTGGCTTTCGGAGTGGCAAGCACATGGCAATTAATTTGACAACCTAGACTTCCCCAAAAGCACATTTTTAGGTGGTTGCATACTTTCATTTATAGGTAAAAGGTTTCCCTTGCTCGAAAGCCAGTCGAATCCGACTCTAAGGGGCAGTGCTCATCTCCGTTTCCAAGCCAAAGAGCCAGCACTGTCCGAAGACATCTCTGTGGTCATGTGGCCGGCATGACTAAACGCTGAGGCACACGGAATGCTATTACCTTCCCACCAAAGCGGTACCTATTTATCTAGTTGCAGTTTCTTGCTTTCAAACTTCTAGGTTGGCAGGAGCTGGGACCAGAAACGGGAGCTCACTCCATCATGCAGCATTTGGGTCTCGAACTGGCAAACTACCGACCTTCTGCAGTTCAGCATCTTAACCACTGAGCCACCACAGCCTATTTTCATTTATGGGACCACTTAAATGGGGGGTTTGACTGACTGGGGGAAACTGGCCAGTTGCCAGCAGAAGAAGACGTGAGCTGTGGTCGAGCAAGGTCAGGATCGTATGCTCAAACTGTGTGGGGGTTCTCCAAGGTCTCAGGTCAAGGTCTTTCACATCCCCTCCTACTTGATCCTTTGTTTGAAATTGGAGAGACAGAGAATTGAATCTGGGACCATCTGCATGCCAAGCAGGTGCCCTGCCGCTGGGCTACGGCCCTTCTCCTGACTGGAACTCTCACACTTGGCTGCCTTATGTTGAATCGGTCCTTCAAGGTCAGTATTGGCCACTCAGACTGGCAGCAGCTCTCTAGGGTCTCAGGTAGAAATCTTTTGCATTACCCATTGCCTGGACCTTGGAGGAGTTGCCGGGGATTGAATCTGGGACCTTCTGCATGAAGTGTGGTGTAGTGGTTAAGAGTGGCAGACACTAATCTCAAGAACCAGGTTTGATTCCTCACTCATCCACATGAAGAAAGCTGGGTGACCTCTGGCCAGTGAGAGCACTCTCAGCCCCACCTACCTCATAGGGTGTCTGTGGTGGGGAGAGGAAGGGAAGGTGATTGTAAGCCACTGTGAGGTTTGGAGTGACTTCTTCCTCTTCTTTCTTCTTCTTCTTCTTCTTCTTCTTCTTCTTCTTCTTCTTCTTCTTCTTCCTCTTCTTCTTCTTCCTCTTCTTCTTCCTCTTCCTCCTCCTCCTTTTTGTTGGCTGTCCCGAGGATTCTTCCTCTTCTTCTTCTTCCTCTTCTTCTTCCTCTTCCTCCTCCTCCTTTTTGTTGGCTGTCCAGAGGAATGGGTTGGCCACTGTGAGGGCCACCCCCCTCAATCTGTTTATTTACTACATGTGATACCACACTTCTGAGACGGTGCACCTTTCGCTATATTAACACATACCCCCAATATCGTGCAGCACTCCTGGAAGTTGCTGTGACTGCTTTTGCCTTCTCCCGAAAGTTCGTTGCTACTTGGGAAAGCCCTCCAATTCACAATGAGTGCTTTTGTTAACCTAAACTTCATCCATAACGTTTGCTGGATGCCCATGATGGAGTACACGTTTTCATAACACTCCTGGAAGTTGCTGTGACTGCTTTTGCCTTCTCCCGAAAGTTCGTTGCTACTTGGGAAAGCCCTCCAATTCACAATGAGTGCTTTTGTTAGCCAAAACTTCATCCATAATGTTTGCTGGATGCCCGAGACCATGACCGAGTACACGTTTTCATGTCCACCAGCGCTTCCAGCCTCTTTGCCTAATCAAAATGGTTCTCTATTAACTTGGGCTCAGAGCTTACCCGCACTTCCCTGCCATGTAGCTTAATGCGTTAGGTGACGTTTTACACGCTGGGTTCTTTTATAACAGGGGAGGGGGAATTTCCCAGGGAGTTTCTGTTGCCCTTAAAAGGTAAAGGTTCCCTTGCTCGAAAGCCAGTCGAATCCAACTCTAGGGTTGCGGTGCTCATCTCCGTTTCAAAGCCGAAGAGCCAGCGCTGTCCGAAGACATTTCCGTGGTCATGTGGCCGGCATGATTAAACACCGAGGCACACGGAACGCTGTGACCTTCCCACCAAAGTGGTACCTATTTCTCTACTTGCAATTTCTTTCTTTCGATCTGCTAGGTTGGCAGGATTGTTACCCTTACCATATTTTATATTGGGGATAGGAGGGCTCTTTTTGTAGCCGGAACGCCTTTTCATATTAGGTGACACCCCCCCTAATGTAGCCAATCCTCCAAGAGCTTACAGTAGCCCCTGTAAGAAGGCTACTGTAAGCTCTTGGAGGATTGGCTACATTAGGGGTGTGTCACCTAATATGCAAAGGAGTTCCTGCTACAAAAAGAGCCCAAACCCTATGGTATTATGTACCAGTGAGCCCTGGAGGATAGCAGGGAACCAATTACCTCTGGTAATAAACTCCCTGCAGTGGGAATGCCATCATTTGCGAGGACTTCCTCTTCCTTTTTTTTTAAAAAAGAGCAAAGTGTAGAATTTTAGAATCACAATGCTTACAAAACACTCGATAATTACCGGGTAGATGGTGTGCTCTTACTGGGGCTTATTACTCTAATCAAACCACCTCACTGTTACCTTGTCCTTGTCCTAATCAAATTGCGAGATTGCTACCTTGGGTTTCTTCTCTCTTTTCCTTTTGCAGCCAAGCAGGTAAGTCACGAATAGGGCACTCGTGGAAGCTGTGCCGGGACTAGGGAATAAGGGCGCAATGATCCATAGGGTACGCCGGGAAACCCAAACTCCGCTTTTCTGAGAGAGTGTACTACAAGGTCTATAGGGGTATGTTTTGCAGAAGAAAATCGCTGGGAAGGAAAAGGGTGATTGATATAGGGCTGTCATGTCCCTCCCTGGCCACAGGCGGGGGGGGGGGGGTACGGTTGTCAGCTCCTGGAGATTTGGAGGTGTAGCCTGAGGTGGACAGGGACCTCAGTGGGATATAATCATTGGGCTATTATTGGGATAATTGGGTAATACAGCAGAGTTTTGCCTAGTCATAGACGTGTGATACTGAGTAGAGTAAATAAATCTCCCAAGTAGTATATTGCAAAAAAAGTAAACTGCTGTCATAGAATCATAGAATGTTAAGAGTTGGAAGGGACCTTGCAGATCATCTAGTCCAACCCCCTGCCCTCTGCAGGAGCATAGCCGAAAGATAGCCCTACATACCTACTACATGACCCAGTTCAGAGCGGCAGCCCAGGTCCCGTCAATGAAAACACACACAACTCTTTGCGGCCTGTGCTGAAATACTGCCCTTCGGATGACTCTGCTTTGATTTCAGACTAGAATGGGACCAAACTGGCGATTCTAGCCTTCCTCTTCCTCAACCCGGATTATGGCCAAAAGTCAGGCCTGTAGCTACAGTGGGGCATCTTGGGGCTGGGCCCCCTGACTTACTGCCCAGGCCTCCCAACTTCACAGAATCATAGAATGTTAAGAGTTGGAAGGGATCTTGCAGGTCATCTAGTCCAATCCCCTGCACTCTGCAGGAGCACAGCCGAAAGATAACCCTACAACATACCCAAAAGATGGTCGTCCAGCCTCCGCCTGAAAACGTCCAGCGAAGGAGCATCCACCACCTCCCGAGGCAGACTGTTCCACTGCTCAACCACTCTTACAGTTAGGAAGTCTCTCCTGATATTTAGCCGGCATCCACTCCCTTGTAACTTCCACCCATTAGATCTAGTCTTGCAATCCGGAGCAAGAGAGAATAGATCTGCTCCATCTTCTACATGATGACAGTCCTTCAGATACTTGAAGACTGCAATCATGTCCCCTCTAAGCCTTCTCTTTCCCAGGCTGAACAGACCCAACTCTTTCAGCCTTTCCTCGTAAGACTTGGATCCCAACCCTCTCACCATCCTGGTTGCCCTCTTCTGGACACGCTCGATCTTGTCAACATCCTTCCTCAAATGTGGTACTTAAAATTTATTTATTCAATTGATATTTATTCAAGTAGGTTTAGATCACATTCAAGTTGTAGTCAAAAGGAGAGCAAGAAGCTTAATCTCAAGAGTACTTTCCCCTTCACAAATAGCATCATGCTTGTGGGCGTATGAGGGCATTGTCTCTACAGGAGAGACCTAAAGAGATATGTGTCTCCAGGGAAGGCCATGTTGGGACAGGGAGAAGACAAAATGAGGAGAAGGAGGAGGAGAACGAGGAGAACGAGGAGAAGGAGAAGGAGGAGGAGGAGAAGGAGGAGGAGGAGGAGGAGATTGGATTTATACCCCGCCCTTCACTTGGAGTCTCTGAGCGGCTTACAAACTCCTTTCCCTTCCCCTCCCCACAACAGACACCCTGTGAGGTGGGTGGGGCTGAGAGAACTCTGACACAAACTGCTCTTTTTCAAGGACAGCTGTGCCAGAGCTTGTGACTGACCCAAGGTCACACCAGCAGCTCCATGTGGAGGAGTGGGGAATCAAACCCGGTTCTCCCAGATTAGAGTCCGCGCACTTAACCACTACACCAAACTGACTGATACAGAGCATCACTTGCCCCAGACTGAGACTTTCATCTCTTCCTCAACCCCCCCCCCAGCTCCACCCTCATCTCCAGCTATTTCCCAACTCAGACCTGGCAACTCTAAGGGCTGGCATCAGCATACCATGAGGCGGGGTGGCTGCCAAGACCCAGCTCATCTCCCACGGTTGCCACCCGCATCTGCTCACCTCCTCTGCTGCCCACCGGGTTGTTGTGAGACCTCCCGCCAGCAAAGCTTCCAACTGCATGCAAGGCCCAGGATAATCAGGGCATGATGGGTGAGCCCTGTGAGGACTGGAAAATGAGCAAGAGGCTTGGAGAAGGAGGGGTGTCTAGGCAATGGGGGAGGAGAACGCAGACAGGTGAGCAGGGAGGTGTGAATGGGGGGGGCATGATGGCAAGCAGAGTAGGGGAGGGGGGCCCCTGGGTACTCTCAGCCCAGGGCCCTCTGAAACCCGGAACCAGCCCTTGAATAGGGTGCCCCCTGGAGATCTCCCAGATGACCAAGAGCTCCAGGAGCCCTCCCATGGTTTCCCCCCAAGCACCAGGAATACAAATCATCACTGCCCCAGACATAACAACCTAAGAGAAGCCAATGTTGGATCAGGCCAATGGCTCACCCAGTCCAACACTCTCCGTCACACAGTGGCCAAAACCCAGGAGCCATGAGGAGGTCCACCATCGGGGCCAGAACTTCAGAAGCCCCTCCCGCTGTTGCTTCCCAAGCACCAGGAATACAAATCATCACTGCCCTAGACATAAGAACCTAAGATAAGTCATGTTGGATCAGGCCAATGGCCCACCCAGTCCAACACTCTGTGTCACAAAAGGGTCAAAACCCAGGTGCCATCAGGAGGTCCACCAGTGGGGCCAGAACTCCAGAATCCCTACCACTGTAACCCCCCAAGCACCAAGAATATACAGAGCATCTCTGCCCCAGACAGATTGTTCCATCTATACCTTGTGGCTAATAGCCCCTGATGGACCTCTTCTCCATATGTTTAGGCTTGGGGGGGGGGAATTGCAAAGCATGTATTGATAGATGATGGATGAGTGACTTTTTTCTCTTTCTTTTAATCTATCTTGTCAGTGTTCAGTCGTGGGAGTACCTTATTTGTCTTGTGCGGTCTTTTACACAAATCATCTTCCGGATGGTTATCCTTGTTGTGAGAACAATTAGCCGTAGCTTTCCCGACACCTTTGACGGGAAGGGAGTTGTGGAAGAGTACTGCCTGATAAGAGGCAGATACGGAACTCGCTAAACAATTCCTTTATGTGTAGGAGGACAGAAGGGGAGAGGCGTTCAGGTGAAATCAGAGATATTTTTAGCAACGTGAACTTTATGGCTTCAGCGGAAGGAAATGAATGTCTGGATGATGTTTGGCAGTGAAATAGAAGCCAATTGTTGGTCTTCCTTAAAATAGGACTTTTTTTTGTGTGTGTTCTACAGATGCAAGATGTGTTGAATCACAGAGGTTCATTCCTCCTCCTCTCTAAAGGGTGCGAGACGTAGGTCGGTTTTCACAGATTTCTTTGGGGAACAAAGCATGGGGGGCTTCTTCCATCTCTGTAGGACTGTAGTTCAGCAAGCGTGATGAAATTTGCAACAAGACTAATCAATGGCCCTTTCTGCTCTCTCCTCTTAATCCGTGTCCACCGCAGTGTCCTCCAAGCAATTCTGCACTAAAATCGAGTTCAACCTTCTTTTTATTCTGAGCTTTAACCCACATTCTGCATGACATCACCTGCCTTCGGTGGTCAGCCCGGTTTCAGCCTGCTGTTGCCCCGGGTTATTTGGATGCTGTTTTGCAGTGGACTTAAATTGCCTTGACTCGAACACTCAGAAAATCTGGAGTGGCAGGCAAATGCTGAAAGGACCGATAATGTTAGTCCTAGGGCGATTTCGCACTAGACCTGCCTCGCTGTTGCGCCGCCGTTTGCCCCAACACTATTTGTCAATTTCACACCCGAAGCTGCGGGGCTGCATTTTGACTCGTGGCTTCACCCGATTTCCTCCGCAGTTTCGTGATCCTGGTTTTTGAGGATCACGAAACTGCGGAGGAAATCGGGCGAAGCCGCGGGTCAAATGCAGCCCCTCAGCCTCGGGTGTGAAATTGACAAATAGTGTCGGGGTAAACGGTGGCTGCGCCGCGAGGCAGCTCTAGTGCGAAATCACCCCTACAGACTTCTTCCTGTTGTTGTGGAGGGACTGTATCTCAGTGATAAACCTCATGTTTTGAATTTAGAAGGTCCTGAGCTGCATTCTGTTGTAAAATTAGGCAAAAATACTTAAATGCTCAGAGTTTGCAATGGACCTTTGCTTCACTGGAGAGGAGACATTTCTTTCTGCGTAAAAATCTTAATTTCTAAGGGAAGGGTTCACTGGGAAACGACAAAATAAAACAGATACCTAGACCTACATCTTCACAGCTTTACAGCTACAAACAGACAGAACGCACAACAATGGAGATTCTTCTTCTTCTTGACCCCTAGAAGGAAGTCACCTGATTGCATTACCCAATCAATGTTACTCAGTTTTGCAGGCTTTGTTTACATTGGCTCTGCTCCAGGTTTCCTTCCAGGTCAGTCTAAACAATAGCACAGAAGGTAAAACAGATTAACTCTATAACGACTGGAATCTAGACCTTGCAACTCACACATTTCCAACACATTCATGCCGTCTCTGGTTAAAAGACTTCAGGAAGCAGAACTCGAAAAGGACTTCTGTTTGGAAGGGCTGTGGCTCAGTGGCAGAGCATCTGCTTGGCATGCAGAAGGTCCTAGGTTCAATCCCCGGCATCTCGGACTAAAAGGATCTGGTGGTGGGTGATGTGAAAGAGCTCTTCTGGGGATCCTGGAGAGCCACTGCCAGTCTGAGTAGACAGAACGGACCTTGATGGACCAATGGTCTGATTCAGTATAAGGCAGTGACCTTCAGGTCGAGGGCTGTGGCTCAGTGGTAGAGCAGCTGCTTGGCATGCAGAAGGTCCCAGGTTTGGTCCCTGGCATCTCCATCTATGCAGGTTTTCCCTTGAGGCCTACCCAGAATCACCAAGCTTAAGCATAGGGGAAGTGCAGTAGCTTAGTAGAAGAGCATATCAAAGGTCCCAGATTCATTCTCCAGTTAAGGGGTCTTGAGCAGCAGATTTTGGGATACAACTTTCTCACCTGAGACTACGTTAGCCAGGCCCCCAACTGAGGGTGGGCAATCCCCTGCTTTGGGGGCCCTCCCACCCAGTGCTGATCAGCTGGCCGGCGGGGGACTTCCCAACAGCAAAAGAAGGTCTAGGCTGGCATCACTGGTGACTCAGTGATGTCACTTCCGGCACGCCCTGGAAGTGATGTCACCACAGTCTGGCATTTGGGCAACAACTCTATGGCAACAATTGCTTCTACCATAGACCTTTCGCCCAAATACCAGAGCACCCCCCACGTCACCGGCAGTGTCATGACATTGTTTCCAGTGTGCACCCGAAGTGTTGTCACTGCTTTGCCAGCAGCGCCGGCCTCTCTTTGCTCCCAGAAAGTTTCCCCGACACCCACCTGACCTGACAACTGTTGTGTCATTACCATTGACTTGTAAGGTTGAGACCTCAGCCGGATTGTAATCTGGAACAACACCATTGGCTGAAGCATAATCTGTAACCAATGAAATGTAAGAGTCTGTGCTGGAGGAAAGACAAATGATTGGTTGTTATCTCTGTAAGCTGATTGGATGTTAACTATGTGAGAGCGTGGCTACCCCAGCCCAGGAGCGTTTAAAAGAGAGCTATGCTCCACTGTTGTTTGTCATTGTGTCGTCTGTTGCTGTGTGATCTTTGGAAGTTCTCGTTCTCAATAAAGCTGATTCACTTTGTTACTTACTTCGTTGTTGAGTTGCATACTTAACAACAACCCTACCTGTGATCCGAGTAAGCCGCTACCACTTAGAACAGACAATAACTATCTAGAGGGCCTTTTTTGTTGTCTGACTTGGCAAAAGGCAGCTGCAGATGTCGGTTGCTGTACGATGCCGCCAATCATCCAGGAAGATTCCAACAGTCATTTTAATAAACATTCTGGCTTAGTTGCATTTTTAGCTGCTGAAGCGCACGCAAAGCTTTGTGTCCATTCCACCGCCATCTATGCCCAACGTTGACTGCCCTTCAAAGCAAAACATTACTGGAGTGATGCTTCCTGCCACGATGGGCACTGAGGACCTTGGCAGAAGCCTGCTGCCTCCCGGAGGACTTTTCCTTACAGGACCGGATCTTCCCCACTGCAGCCGTCTCTAGCATCCAGTCACCCGTTTTGACATTTTGATTCATCGCCTGGGAAGACTGAAGTCCTTGATGTGACACCAGCATCACAGCTCTCTGTTTCTGACATAAAAGCATCCATTACAAGCCTTTGACAGCTTCAGCCATGACGGAGACACCTCTGACAGGCCGTATTAGGAGTGTTAGCCCAAGCAAGGAAGGAGGGAAGAAACTTTTCTTCTTCTTCATGGTTGACTGGCAAGTCACTTCAGATCAGGAGGACCAGAATACGGTCAAGAGGAGGTGGACTCCGAAACACCTTCAGGGTTTTTCTTTCGATAGACTCACGGGTGAACAATCGGTTCCCTCCAGGGTTGCGAGGGTAGCACTTTGAGTTGCCGACGTTAAGATGGTAGCTGTAGATCTCCTGGGATTACAACTGATCTCCAGGCAACAGAGATAAGAAGAAGAGGAGGAGGAGGTGGTGGTGGAGGAGGAGGAGATTGGATTTATACCTGCCCTCCACTCGGAGTCTCGGAGCGGCTTACAAACTCCTTTCCCTTCCCCTCCCCACAACAGACACCCTGGGAGGTAGGTGGGGCTGAGAGAGCTCTGGACAGAAACTGCTCTTTTTCAAGGACAGCTCTGACAGAACTATGGCTTGCCCAAGGTCATCCAGCAGGTGCGAGTGGAGGAGTGGGGAATCAAACCCGGTTCTCCCAGATTAGAATCCACACACTGAACCACCACACCAAACCACTACACCAAACAGAGGTGGTTTGCCATTGCCTGCCTCTGCGTGGCAACCCTGGATTTTATTGGTGGTCTCCCATCCATGTACTAAATGGAGCTGACTTTGCTTAGCTTCTGAGATCAGGCTAGCCTGGGCCATGGCGACAGTCACATGGGGGAAAGTGATGTCAAGGCACAGCCAGGTTATGGTGGCCCCATAGGGTTTTCAAGGATAGAGACAAACCGAAGTGGTTTGCCATTGCCTACCTCTGAATAGCAGCCCTGGACTTCCTTGGTAGTCTTCTGTCCAAGGAATAACCAAGACCAGCCTTCCTTAGCTTCTGAGATTGGGTTAGTCTGGGGCCCTTTAAATCGCAGCATCCCAATTCTGATTGCAATGGTAGAACATAAGAGAAGTCAATGTTGGATCAGGCCAGTGGCCCATCTAGTCCAACACTCTGTGTCAAACAGTGGCCAAAAATACCAGGTGCCATCAGGAGGTCTAGCAGTGGGGCCAGGGGACTAGAAGACCTCCCACTGTTCCCCCCCTCCCAAGCACCATGAATACAGAGCATCACTTGCCCCAGACTGAGAGTTCGTATCTATACCTTGTGGCTAATAGCCACTGATGGACCTCTGCGCCATATGTTTATTTAGAAGAATGGAAGGAAGGTTTTTAAGTCTCCCCTCTTTCATTTTCCAAACTCAAAATGGCCCCAGGGAATCCTGACCCCTCCCCCTGAATCAATACCTGAATATTTTCCCCAGTCTGTCAAATCAGCTGCATGGAGCTGTTTCATGTCAGGAAAATGTCATGGGAGGGAAGGCGTCAGTATCCCTTTCCAGTTTGGTGTCGTGGGTAAGAGCGGCGGACTCTAATCTGGAAAACCAGGTTTGATTCCCCACTCCTCCATGTGCAGCCAGCTGGGTGACCTTGGGTCAGTCACAGTTCTCTCAGAACTCTCTCAGCCCTACCTAGCTTACAGGGTGTCTATTGTGGGGAGAGGAAGGGAACGCGATTTTAAGCCGCTCTTCAGGTAGTGAAAAGCAGGGTATAAAATTTCCTCCTCCTCCTCCTCCTCTGTGGTCCTGAATGAAATCACCTCATCTCTAGGCTCTTACCCAAGCCAGCAAGAGCCAGCAGTATTATATGCGGACTTTATATATGTCTTAAGAAGGAAGGCAGGCGTCTTGCCCTGACCTGGATAGCCCAGGCAAGCCCAATCTTGTCAGATCTCGGAAGCTAAGCAGGGTCGACAGTGGTTAGTACTTGGATGCAGGGGTCATTTCCTGCAGGAGCGCACAGGAGCGGAGCAACAAGCCCCACCCCCTGCTCCCAGCAGCCCTCAGTCAGAGCAAGAAGCAGCCAGGTAAGCTGCAGAGCTCCCCCCGGCTCCCCAGCCCAAGACAGTCCAGTGGCACCTTTGAGACCAAGTTTTATTCAGGTACAAGCTCTCCCTCTTCTGCGAGGACAGATCTGCACGTCCCCCCCCCCATAGCTAGCAATCCAAAACAGTCCAGTGGAGCCTGAGCGGTGGGTGTTGCCTTCTGACACTCTTCCGGTGATGTCAGGGGTGTGTGGCATATGCAAATGAGTTATGCAAATGAGTTATGCTAATGAGTTATGCTAATGAGCTCCTGCACCTCTTTTTCTACGAAAGGACCCCTCAGATCCAACTCTAGTAGGCGGTGCTCATCTCTGTTTCCAAGCCGAAGAGCCAGCGCTGTCCGAAGACATTTCCGTGGTCATGTGGCTGGCATGACTAAATGCCAGGGCACACGGAACGCTTTTACCTTCCCACTGAAGTGGCACCTATTTATCTACTTGCCATTTCTTGCTTTTGAACTGCTAGGTTGCCTGGATACCTCTGTTTAAATCTGATATACTTATGAAACTGCCTCCTCCCATATTGTCCCACTGCACTCTCTTGAAACGTTTGCAATATTCACCATGTGCTCAGGAGCGTCCAATGTGTGCTTTCATATCGCTATCAAGAAACGAGCTGATCTCCATATCTAGTGCTAGAGAAACAGAAAATTTCCTGCTGTATTTCAAGCATGAGCTCTGCTTCAGGGAAAGAAGCTTAAGAAATGTGGGATGCTGTGCATGGACGTGATTCCCAGAGTCAAATATTACATATTGTGAGGAATTTCATATTTCAGAGTACAGGGAACAATGTTATCTAGTCTAGGAAATTGGGGAAAGAAATTCTGAACGGTCGTTCTCGTGAACAGGACAGGAAGGGAAATAGGCTGGTTTGGACTGTGGAATGGGGACGGAGACGCAGTATCCTGTTGATGCTCTGGAATGGGGAAACCCATTCTCCCGATTAGAGTCCACCACTCTTTACCACTAAACCAAACTGGTGTGAAGGACTTGATGTGAAAGACCTCTGCTTGAGACCCCTGCCAATCTGAATAGACAACACTGATCCTGATAGCCCATGATCTGGTTTATTTTATTTATTTTTATTTATTTTATTACATTCAACTTATATACCGCTCCTTCCCGAAGGCTCAGAGCGGTTTACAGAGAAATGTTTAACATCCTAGCTAGGGCCACATAGTACAGGGGAGAAGTGAAGGCCTACCAGGCACCCGAGCAGGGTGTGTTCGCTTGATGTTGCCCTTTTTCCGTCTATTTTTTCATGGTGGGTTCTTTTTCCTGCTTCAAGGCGATGATGTCTCGGCAAGATCTTCTTCCGGCAGCGACTCCTTCCAGAGTGGACTTCAAGGTGCGCAGCTATGCATGGCTGTAGCACTGGTCTCCATCCTCATTGGCTCCACCCGTGCTACGTCATTGCATTGTCACGCCTCCTGGGCCACTCTCCGCCTGAGTTGCTCGTCTCCTGGCTACGGACCACCGCCATGTTGTTGCTGATTCGCCGCTCGTTGCCTGCTGCACCGTTTGGCTGACACCGCTGCTACACGCCAATCCATGGATTCAGTATAAGCTTCACATGTTCAAGTAGCTCTTGACGAGAGGCCATGGCTCAGTGGTGGAGCATCTGCTTGATATGTAGAAGATCCCAAGTTCAATCCCTGGCTTCTCCACTTAAAAAGGACCAGGTAATAGATGATGTGAAAGACCTCTACAGAGACCCAGGAGAACCACTGCCAGTCTGAGTTGACAGTATTGACCTTAAGAACGTAAGAACATAAGGGAAGCCAACACTGGATCAGGCCAGTGGCCCATCTAGTCCAACACTCTGCCACAAAGTGGGCAAAAACACCAGGTGCTATCAGGAGGTCCAGCAGTGGGGCCAGGACACTAGAAGCCCTCCCACTGGTGCCCCCCCCCAAGCACCAAGAAGACAGAGCATCACTTGCCCCAGACTGAGATTCCTATCTCTACCTAGTGGCTAATAGCCACTGATGGACCTCTGCTCCATATGCTTATCTAATTTTTATCTAACTCCCTCTTGAAGCCGTCCATGCTTGTAGCCGCCGCCACCTCCTGTGGCAGTGAATTCCAAGTGTTAATCACTCTTTGGGTGAAGAAGGGCTTCCTTTTATCCATTCTAACCCGACTGCTCAGCAATTTCATGGAGTGCCCACGAGTTCTTGTATTCTGAGAAAGAGAGAACAGTACTTCTTTCTCTACCTGCTCTATCCCATGCATAATCTTGTAAACCTCGATCATGTCACCCCCTCAGCCGTCGTTTCTCCAAGCTATAGAGCCCCAAGCACCTTAACCTTTCTTCATACGGAAAGTGTTCCAACCCTTTTATCATTCTAGTTGCCCTTTTCTGCACTTTTTCCAATGCTATAATATCCTTTTTGAGGTGTGGTGTCCAGAACTATACACAGTACTCCAAATGAGGCCGCACCATCGATTTATACAGGGGCATGATGATACTGGCTGATTTGTTTTCAATTCCCTTCCTAATAATCCCCAGCATAGCTTTGGTCTTTTTTTTTTATCTCAGTCACACACTGTCTCGACATTTTCATTGAGTTATCTACTACGACTCCAAGATCGTGATGGACCAAGGATCTGATTCAGTATAAGGCAGGTTCATGTGCACTCATGTGTGTGCATCTTCTCTGGCCTATATCCCAGCTGATTCTGACATCAAGCCACTACAGGAGAAAACGGCTTCTAATTCAGAAAGGGAGGTATGAAATATGATCCTTTTATCCACCATGGCTAATGTACTGTACCTTTTGTCAGTGCATTCCTGCCTTCCACTTAAAGCTCAAATTTGGCATTAAACAGAGATGGTTAATGCGCCACTCACTGCGCATTTCAATACCCCAAACCATTACAATCCCCCTGTAATTTTTTATTCCTTGGGCATATTGGCGAAAACATTTGTCAGGCTGACAGATATGGATATAATATATAGATTTCCAAGGAGACAAACAAGGAACATGCATAAATATAGATCTCCACAGTAGGAGACATGCTCATGTGCCAATGGCGAGATACGTTTTGATATACTCTGGCGAGGTTTTGATGTCTCCTTTCGCCGCGTTGATTGGACCAGGGTTTCCGGCTTTGATAACGAATGTTTCTCATCGACTGTGAAAAGTAACAGCAGCTGAGGAAAGGCACAAGGGGAAAAGATAGACGGCCTCTGTTTTCTCAAGCAGATGGAGGTAGCAGGGAAGAATGTTCTAGAAGCAAATCTATAAATAACAAAGGCGACATGGGATTAGAAAGGATCCATCACTGGGGGGAAAGCTGCTTCACCAGCACCGGACTCTAGAGGAGAACCGATTCGGGCTGGAGTGAAAATGAAAAGGGTTGCAAGGTTTGGCAAGCTTTCCGGTATCGAAACACAAATTTAGAACATTTCCAGATGTTGCTTTTGAAATTGAACCATCCGGGATTCCTTTTTTAAAAACTTTTTAAAATGTTCTTATAGGCGACCTTTCTTGATGAAGAGAGATTGCTAACATGAGTTCTTAAAAAAAAACCAACAAAACTTGTTTGAACATCGGATCCGTTTTTCTCACAAACGCTAAATGCAGCAACATCTACGTGTGACAATGTTTTTTTTTTATGAATTAGATGGCTAATCATTTAAATTTTTTGAAAGCTGGTTCCCACAATGCAACATTCTATATGGTTTGCTGACTCACATTCTGTTCTGCGCTGTTACGGACTGACTTTCAAAAGTTATATTTTATTTATTTATGAAGAAGAAGAGGAGGAGGAGGAGGAGGAGGAAGAGATTGGATTTATACCCCACCCTTCACCCAAAGGAGACTCCGAGTGGCTTACAAACTCCTTTCCCTCCCTCCCCCACAACAGACACAGTTTGTGATGGGACGTGGATGGGCACCGGATGCCATGAGATAGTAGTGCTCCCGCGATCAGACGCCTGCCTGTGCCGCACGTTTACCGGATACTAGTGCATTTTCCTTGGTACTTTTTAACTCCGCATCTTCGGCAGGATGCCATGGGTTGGCCACGGGTGCGCTACGCTTCCCAGATGTTGTGGTGTGATCACGGCCCGAAAATCCGCCGGACATTCGTGCCTTTCGCCTGACAAAATCTTTGTGTGACCGGGGCCTGATTTAATTTCAGCCCGTTGCTTCTGGTCCGATCTTCTGGGGCCACAGAAAACAACTCAGTACCACCCTCTATAGGGCAGCCCTTCAAGTACTTGAAGATGGTGATCATATCACCTTCTCAGTCATCTCCTCTCCAGGCTCAACATAAAGATTTGCTGCTTTAGTGTCCTAAGATAAATTATGCATGGGAAAGAGCAGGTAGAGAAAGAGATACTTTTCTCCCTTTCTCACAATACAAGAACTCGTGGGCACTCCATGAAATTGCTGAGCGGTTGGGTTAGAACGGATAAGAGGAAGTACTTCTTCACCCAAAGAGTGATTAACACTTGGAATTCACTGCCACAGGAAGTGGTGGCGGCTACAAGCATGGACGGCTTCAAAAGGGAATTAGATAAAGCATATGGAGCAGAGGTCCATCAATGGCTATTAGCCACAAGGTATAGATAGGGACTCTGGGGCAAGTGATGCCTTGGTGCTTGGGGGGGGGGTCAACAGTGGGAGGGCTTCTAATGTCCTGGCCCTACTGGTGGACCTCCTGATGGCACCTGGTATTTCTGGCCACTGTGTGATACAGAGTGTTGGACTGGATGGGCATTTGGCCTGATCCAACATTGGCATCTCTTATGTTCTTATGTTCTTAAGCAACTTTTTTTAAAAGTAATGCTTCTATATATAAAAAGCCTTTATTAAATCTCAGGTACTACACAGAGAAAAGGGCCCTTTGAAAGGCAGGGGTCATTTACAGAGGAAGCTTTGTTGCTAGGCGACCACCACACTGAAGTGTTAAGGCAATACGGGTTGTTCTTCCAAATACAAAAATGCTAATTAGCGCGCACAGTTAACTGATTAGGAACAAAGTTCTGCGAGTTCCATCAAAGGGAAGAGGGAAGTTGTGGGGTTATTTCTTCCCCCCCTGCTTCAGTAAGGCACACAGTGTCTCCAGTCAGAGTCTGGAAGTGAAAACCCACCAAATTCTGTCAGAGGAAATGAAAGACAGTTAAGTCGCTCTTGTTAATTGCTAGGTGATTAATCTCTCCGCAGGCTGACTGGGAAAGGATGAAAAGAATGAGAAGGAATGCCAACAGTCATCCATACTCTTTTTTTTTGTTTTTCACAAACCAGCTGGTGGCAAAAAAATTTAAGGGAACAGGGATCCCGTGTTAGGGCCATTTCTGAAATTTTCCTCATCTGATCCCCCCCCTCTAATTTGGTAATTCAAAATAACTGGGTGTTGACTACAAAGCAGAACTAGGGTGGTTTGGGGCAGGGATGTGGTGGGAGGGCTGGCGTTGTGAATACGGTGATGTCACTTCCTGGGGAAACCTGGAAGTGACATTGGTAGCTCTGGGAATCACTGGAAACTCTATGGTAAAATAATTCAAGAAGAAGAAGAGGAGGAGGAAGAGGAGGAGAAGGAGAAGATATTGGATTTATACCCCGCCCTTCACTACCCAAGGGAGTCTCAGAGTGGCTTACGAACTCCTTTCCCTTCCCTTCCCCTCCCCGCAGCAGACACCCTGTGAGGTAGGTGGGGCTGAGAGAGCTCTGACAGAAGCTGCTCTTTTTCAAGAACAGCTCTTATCAGAACTATGGCTTGCCCAAGGTCATCCAGCAGCTGCAAGTGGAGGAGCGGGGAATCAAACCTGGTTCTCCCAGATTAGAGTCCGCACACTTAACCACTACACCAAACTGGCTCTAGATTCCTAGAGTATTCCCAGTAGTGACATCATCACACTTGGTAAGTGTAAGGTGATGCACATTGGGACAAAAAATCCCAACTTCAAGTATAGGCTGCTGGGGTCTGAACTAGCTTAGGCTGGGAAGGAAAAAAGATCTTGGGGTCATAGTGGATAGCTCAATGAAAGTGTCAACCCAGGATGCTTCAGTAGTGAAAAGAGCAAACTCTATGTTAGGGATTATTTAAAAAGGGACTGAGAATAAAATGGCAGATATTGTAATGCCCTTGTATAGATCTATGGTACAGCCTCATTGGGAATACTGTGTACAGTTCTGGTCGCCGTATCTCAAAAAGGACATTGCAGAGCTGGAAAAAGTACAGAGAAGGGCAACCAAAATTGTTAAGGGGGTTGGAGCACCTTTCCTATGAGGAAAGACAGAGGGAGTCTGGGACTTTTCAGTTTAAAAAAGAGACAACCAAGAGGGGACATGATAGAGGTTTATAAAATTATGCATGGGGGAGAGAGAGTTGACAAAAGAGGACTATTTCCCTCTCTCCCAAAATATACCAGAACTCAAGGACCTCTAATGAAGCTGATGTGCAGTAGGTTCAGGATGGACAAAAGGAAACACTACTTTACACAGAGAGTAGAATTTGCTAACAGAGGATTGGCCACAGAAATAAACAGCTTCAACAGGGGATTAGATAGATTCATGGAGGATAACTCTATCAATGGTTACTAGCCATGGTGACTGAGGGGAACCTCCACATTCAGAGGCACTAATCCTCTGAATTCCAGAGCCAGGAGACACCATCAGGGGAAAGCCTCAGCCTCTATGTCCTCTTGTTGGTCCTCCAGAGGAACTGGTTAGCCACTGTGTGAGACAGGATGCTGGACTAGATGGACCACTGGTCTGATCCAGCAGGGCTCTTCTGATGTTCACTTGCAATGCCAATTAGATTTTTTTAAAAAGTAACCCACTGCCACTTGGAGCAGTGGCAGGCAACGGGAGCACCAGTTGAAGGATCCCCTGCCCCAGGGGCCATTTCCTGCAGGAGCGCACAGGAGCGGAGCTCCGGCAGTAAAGAGCCCAGGGGGCGGGCACATGCAACAAGCTCCATCCCCTGCTCAGCCCTCAGTCAGAGCAAGAAGCAGCCAGGTAAGTTGCAGAGCCAACAGGTCCAAGACAGTCCAGTGGCACCTTTAAGACCAAGTTTTATTCAGGTACAAGCTCTCCCTCCTCTGCGAGGACAGATCTGCACTTCCTCCCCCCCAATAGCTAGCAATCCAAAACAGTCCAGTGGAGCCTGAGTAGTGGGTGTTGCCTTCTGACACACTTCCAGTGATGTCAGGGGGTGCGGCATATGCAAATGAGTTATGCTAATGAGTTACGCTAATGAGCTCCTGCACCTCTTTTTCTATGAAAGGACCACTGCCCTGCCCTGACTGTGGTCTTGAGTAAACCGAAGAAGAGATCACAGTTACAGGTTAATACTATCAAACAAGGAAACACTGTGATAAAATTGACAATATTTAATGATTCTTATAAACATCAATTTGTGTACCTATTGAGACTTTTACAATATTGCTTAGGAAATTCTGACATTTTCAAAATCGCACTGCAGGCTCATGTTTAGCTTGTGATCAACCATTACACCTTGCTGAGGCCCCTCCCCTCCCCAAACCTGGCCTTCCCCAGGATCTACCTCCAAATGTCCAGGAATTTCCCAACATGGAGTTGGCAACTGGAATCAGGATCATCTCCTACCTTATTCTGCAACATGTCAAGCAGGGACTTCCCAGCTCCTGCCTCACGCCCACCACCCAAGCCCCAGCTAAGTAACTAACTCGACAATGTCAGCTCTGCCATCTGTACCGAGTCGGAGAGAAAATCGTCTCCCGGAAGAGGTCAGCACGGGATTCCACCGTTCCCATTAACCCTCCCGAAGCTGCTCCCTGAAAAGCACCCCTGGATGTGATTCGAGATGCCTTCTCCCCCCACCCCCCAAACACGTAGGAATAGTCGGAGAAGACCACGAGCCATCATTCAGAGCCCACTGACACAATTCAAATGGCGGATGAGCATTTAATTGTGAAACTAAATATAAGCTGTGAGAGAAGTCGTTCAAAGATTCCCCCCCCCGGTATTTGGGGGGTTGGGGAGAGAGAGAAAAAAGAGACTTGGAAATAACATGCTATTTGTCATGTTATTGTTACTATTCAGTAAAGCAGAAAAAGCAAGTGCCGGGAGCTGGAGAGCTGACAAGCCTAGTCATTTCAAACTACAGGTTGTCTCATTGACGACAATGGCTTAGGAGCTCGGAGCAGCCCATGTCGAGCATTTCCAAGTTACGGGAGCGGAGCGATGTTTTAACGCTTTAGTCAGTCGGGCTCCTAATTCTTCCTTTTCTTTTCGGGCATTTTTTTGCATTTTGTGTGTGTGGGGGGGGGTGCCCATGCCTGGAAGTCATGGCAACCTCTGGTGACTCCTACTGGGGCATGGAGGACATTCAGAGAAGTGGCTCGATAGCCTTCCTCTGCCTCCTGACCCTGGTATTCTTTGGAGGTCTCCCGTCCAGATATTTGCCAGGCTCGGCACTGCTTTGCTTCCGAGATCTGAGGAGACGAGGCTTGCCTGGGCTATCCAGATCAGGGCCATTCTTCTTTTTCTTTAGTTATGGAGAAGGAGGAGGAGGAGGAG
>NW_015173205.1:139930-146356 GCF_001447785.1 Gekko japonicus | reverse complement strand
GACACCAACCTGGCTCTGAAATGACATTCGGTTATGCAACTGAGGGGCAGGCCATTGGGGGGCTGGTTCCATGTGGAGGCTTGGAAAGTGGTTGCGAGCATCTCTGGTCTTTTATTTCTTCACTTCTTCCATTTCTACGCCGCCTTTCTTCCCTGCTGGGGACCCAAAGCGGCTTTCATCATTCTCCTCTCCTCCCGTTTATCCCCACAACAACCCACACTTCTGAAGTGTGCCATACACACGGAAGCTTCTACCCAGAATTAAACTTTGTTGGTCTTAAAGGTGCCACTGGACTCAGATTTTGTTCTATTGCTTCGGAACGGCACAGCTACCCACCTGAATCTGTTTGCTTCCCACTGTTGGTTTTGTAGATCTGTACTATTATGCATGGCATTTGATTGTATAAAAATGCAATTTCTATGCACAGTGTATGTCATTTATACTGTTACGTTCTTCCCATTTCTGTGGGTGGCTATACATTCCAGGGGTAGCACTTACCCGTTTTGCTTCTTTTTTGGAAGATAGAGCACAGGACACCTACGGCACATTTGCTTTACTTACAAATATACAAGTAAAGCACAGGTGGAGGCAAAGAGACATTCCTACACAGCAGTAGATCTGCTACCCCACATCAAATCCTCAGGAAGAGATCACAAAGTTCAACAGCCGACTCGCAACAGGCTCCATCTGTCTCTTTCTCTTCTCAGCTCTAAGCTGCTCTTTCTTTACACAGTGACTCACATCTGCCCAGACAGGAGGGGCCATGGCTCAGTGGTAGAACATCTGCTTTGGCTTGCCAAAGGTTCCAGGTGTAGGCAGAGTTTAAACATGCAAAGGAAGTGGAGCACAGACTGTTAAGAGAAAAAATAAGTGGGTTTATTATAGAAGAGCAAGCTGTGATATAACTGCTGGAACAAAGAGTAGCAGGAGCAGGAAGTCTCCAGAAGAGGCAATCTGGAGACAGCAAGGACACAATTTTGAAAAAAAAAAAAAGGGGGAGATCTCATAGAATTATCACTGGCCTCCAGATTACAGAGATCAACTCTCCTGGAGAGAATAGAATCAAAAATACAAAACCACGAAGTTATAACTATGACAAACTTCAATATTAATAAATGTTTTATTTATCATAAATGGACTGTCAGAAATATCATGCATAGGTAAAGGTTTCCCTTGCTTGAAAGCCAGTCGAATTCGACTCTAGGGTTGCGGGGCTCATCTCCGTTTCCAAGCCGAAGAGCCAGCGCTGTCTGAAGATGTTTCTATGGTCTTGTGGCCAGCATGACTAGATGCCAAAGCGCACAGAACACTGTTACCTTCCCATCAAAGTGATACCTACTGATCTACTTGCAATTTCTTGCTTTTGAACTGCTAGGTTGGCAGGTGCTGGGGCAAGAGACGGGCACTCACTCCATCATGCGACACTCGGGTCTCAAACTGCTGAGCTACTGACCTTCCAGCCTGCAGTTCAGCGTCTTAACCACTGAGCCACCACAGCTCCTTCTTCTTCTCCATAAAAATATCAATAATCCCTTCTCAACTAACAGTAATGTCAATAGTCCATTCTCAAACACTCATATGATAAGTGAAAGTGTGTCAAGCTGTGCTACGCTTTGCTCCCTTTGGTTGCTAGTGTTGTTGGGGGGGAGGGAATTCCTTAGTGGAGGGGGGTGGAGTGAGTGAGTGTGAGACTGGGACCTTTTGCTTCTAGGAGACATAACTTCACAAACAAGTCCTTTGCCCCCCCTTTTTTCCCCCCCCCCCCGAAGGTGTCCTTGAGAGACTCTCTGTACCAATTTGGACTGTAGATAACCAAGATGTATATCTTTCACTTGGTTGGGATGGCAACATTAGGTGTGGTGTGAATGTGAAGTGTGCTTGGGGGGGGGAGGAAGGGGCTTTCCTTTGAATTATCTATAATAAGTTTGTGCCCACCAAAAGTCTTCAGTTCTAACATGGTGACTTACTGGATCTTGCATACACTTCAATAAACTTATCACTGCCAAGAGAAAGTTGTTGAGTGTAACTGGACTGGGGGGGTCTGGCAAAGTGTTTGTAAATGTCGTCTCACAAATTAAAGTGCTTGGGCTTATGTCCTTTGTATTGGAAATGTATGTGTTTGCAAGAAGAAGATGAAGAGATTGGATTTATACCCTGCCCTTCACTACCCAAAGGTGTCCCAGAGCAGCTCACAAACTCCTTTCCCTTCCCCTCTCCACAACAGACACCCTGTGGGGCTGAGAGAGCTCTTGACAGAAACTGCTCTTTTTTCAAGAACAGCTCTTATCAGAACTACGGCTTGCCCGAGGTCATCCAGCCAGGTGCAAGTGGAGGAGTGGGGAATCAAACCTGGTTCTCCCAGATTAGAGTCCGCGCACTTAACCACTGCACCAAACTGGCTCTCTGCAAGATCTCAGATTCCAGCCATTATAGGGTTAACTTGTTTACCTTTCTATGCTATTGTCTAGACTGACATGGAAGGAAAACCTGGCAGACAGTCGATGTGGAAAAAGCCATAGAATCTGAGTGTGTTTACAAACAATGATTGGTTACTGTTTTCAGGTGACTTCCTATCTAGGGGTCGAGAAGAAGGAGTTTGTCCACCATTGCTTAAGAAGTGTGTGACTATGCTTTGAGAAGTAAGCAGCAGAAATGTAGCTCTTAGATGCTTTGTTTATTTGTAGTTTTCCTGTATACCCTTGACCCTTAGAAATAAAGCCTTTTTAAACAGAAAGTCTCCTCATTTAGTGAAGCAAGATCCATTGACACTCTGAACAATTGACGCATTTTTGACTCTTTTCCCAACACTTTGTTCTTCGAAATCCAACGACTGTGGATAGTATATGGGGGTTCCTGTACAGCCTCTGACAGACCTGTCGGCCTTTGATCCCGTTTCTTCCCAGCTTTCTCAAAGAGGCAGCTGAATGGAATCCATGCATCCAAAATATCTCCCTAGGACGGGTTCACTGCTCCTGGTCTTTTGAGGAAAGAGAGACTTCCATTAGTGCCCGATCCTATTCTCAGACATCCTGTTGCGGTGCTCTGAGTGGCCACAGGAGCTGCCCTCTGTTCATGCCCAAGCTCTCCACCTTCCTGAGTGCGACTCCTCTGCCAGAGCCAGGGGTCATTTCCTGCAGGAGCGCACAGGAGCGGAGCTCCGGCAGTAAAGAGCCCAGGGGGCGGGCTCATGCAACAAGCCCCACCCCCTGCTCCCAGCAGCCCTCAGTCAGAGCAAGAAGCAGCCAGGTAAGCTGCAGAGCCCCTCCCACACACCCCGGTCCAAGACAGTCCAGTGGCACCTTTAAGACCAAGTTTTATTCAGGTACAAGCTCTCCCTCCTCTGCGAGGACAGATCTGCACGTTCCCCCTCCCCAATAGCTAGCCATCCAAAACAGCCCAGTGGAGCCCTGAGCGGTGGGTGTTGCCTTCTGACACACTTCCGGTGATGTCAGGGGGTGTGACATATGCAAACGAGTTATGCGAATGAGTTATGCTAATGAGCTCCTGCACCTCTTTTTCTACAAAATGACCCCTGACCAGAACACTGAGGTCCCTTCCCTCCCCAAACCCCGCCCTTCCCAGGCTCCACCCCCCAAATATCCAGGAGTTTCCCAAGCTGGTATTCCTGACATCCATCGCCTGTG
Source organism: Gekko japonicus (assembly GCF_001447785.1). NCBI lineage: Eukaryota > Metazoa > Chordata > Lepidosauria > Squamata > Gekkonidae > Gekko > Gekko japonicus. Next base: position 142,712 of record NW_015173205.1, on the reverse strand, counting down.
TGCCTTGTTACAGTTCTGCAGGGCCATTTAAGGCAGAGATGTTCCACCAGGCGTTCAGTTGCAGACAGCGACGGTTCCATTCTGGCACTCCCCTTCCCCCCTCCTGTGAGATAGCGACGTTACTGGCTTCTCTTCCACCATCTTCAGCTATATTGTCCTGTTACTGGTTTTTAATCTCATTTTAATTGATGTTCAATAGATGCTGTACACCGCTCTGAGCCCAGCTTGCCGGGGGAACATAAGAACATAGCCAATGTTGGATCAGGGCAATGGCCCATCCAGTCCAACACTCTGTATCACACAGTAGCCAAACATACTGGGTGCCATCAGGAGGTCCAGCAGTGGGGCCAGGACACTAGAAGCCCTCCCACTGTTACCCCCCCAAAGCACCAAGAACACAGAGGATCACTTGCCCCAGACAGAGTGTTCTGTCTATAAGAACATGAGAGAAGCCAATGTTGGATCAGGCCAATGGCCCATCCAGTCCAACACTCTGTGTTACACAGTGGCCAAAAACACCAAATGCCAGCAGGAGGTCCACCAGTGGGGCCATAAGAACAGAAAAGAATCCAATGTTGGATCAGGCCAATGGCTCATTCAGTCCAATACTCTCTGTCACACAGTGGCCAAAAAATACCAGGTGCCAGCAGGAGGTCCACCAGTGGGGCCAGGATACTAGAAGCCCTCCCACTGTTGCCCCCCCCCAAGCACCAAGAATACAGAGCATCACTTGCCCCAGACAGAGTGTTCCGTCTATAAGAACATGAGAGAAGCCAATGTTGGATCAGGCCAGTGGCCCATCCAATCCAACACTCTGTATCACACAGTGGCCAAAAACACCAGGTGCCACCAGGAGGTCCACCCGTGGGGCCAGGGCACTAGAAGCCCTCCCACTTTTACCCCCCCCCCTCAAGCACCAAGAATACAGAGCATCCCTTGCCCCAGACTGAGAGTTCCTATCTCTATGTTGTGGCTAATAGCCACTGATGGACCTCTGCTCCATATGTTTATCCAATTCCCTCTTGAAGCTGTCTATGCTTGTAGCCGCCACCACCTCCTGTGGCAGTGAATTCCACGAGTTAATCACGCTTTGGGTGAAGAAGGACTTCCTTTTATCTGTTCTAACCCGACTGCTCAGCAATTTCATGGAGTGCCCACGAGTTCTTGTCTTCTGAGAAAGGGAAACAGGTAAAGAAAAGGGGAGGGCGGTTGAAGAATCTGATCAAATAAATAAATAACCCCGGTGTGTCTTTGTTGCAAATCTTTGTTTACAGGGACCGCTTGAAAGGAAACCTATGAAACGTCAGGTTTGAAATGTGGAATCAAAGCTTCAGCGATGCGTTCAAAGCGCACTGTCTATATTCCTTCCACTTAATCTGGAGGCAAATGTGCCTGATCTGTTATTAACGAACGGGTCCTCTAATTCTCTAATACATTCCACTTGCCTTCATCAAATAATCCTTTCTTGAAATGCCATGGAAACAATCGAATATGCCTCATTAAACTTTGCTTGCAGGAAGGAAGAAAAAAGGAATTTCTGATATATATATGTGTGTGTATGTATATATATGTATGTGTATATGTATGTATATATATGTATATGGCGTGATCTGGTCCATGGGGTCGCGAAGAGTCGGACTCGACTGTGTGACTGAACAACAATGTATATGTATGTGTATATCTGTCCCTTATATATAATGCCATAGTCACCTCCAACGTTCGATGCGCACCAACAGTGTTTGGCCGCACAAACTGTCACTCAAAACCTTCCCCAGATTCCCCTATCCATTGGCTGTGTCGCCTAAGTCCCACCCCAGAACACGGACACCGCAGCCCTGCCTCTGCGCCCCGGTCCCCTCAGAAGACAGACTATTGCTGACAGGGTGAGTGGAGCCTTCAGGGGAGCAGTTGAAGGGCGGCGACGGCGGCACTGCACCAGCCACTGCAGGCCCGTTTTCGCTGTTCCCCTCCAGCTTCGCAGCCCTTCAGGGGAGCAGTTGAAGGGCGGCGGCGGCAGTGCTGAGCCGTCCGCTGCGGGTCCATTTTTGCGCCCCCCCCTCCACGACCTTCGGGGGGAGCAGTTGAAGGGTGGCAGTGGTGGCGCTTAGCCGGCCGCCACACTCCCATTTGCCGCCTTCGCAGATTGTCGGGGGCAACAAGTGAAGGACGGCCTTGGCGGCAGCGCTGTGCAACCGGCCGCCGCAGGCCCATTTGCACTGTTTCACCACCACCACCACCCACTTAACAGCCCAACAGGGGGAGCAGTTGAAGGCCGGAAGCGGTGGTGGTGCTGGAACGAGCGCTGCAGGCCCGTTCGCACCGTTCCCCCCGGCCTTCGCAGGCCTTCGGGGGGAAGAGTTTACAAGTGGCCTCAGCGGTAGCGGCGCTGAACCGGCCGCCACATCCCCATTTGCACCGCTTCCACCCCCCCACACTTCGAGGGCCGATGGGGGAGCAGTTGAATGCCAGTCTCGGCGGCGCTGAGCTGGCCGCCGCAGCTCTGTTTGCGCCGTTACCCCTCTGCCTTTGCGAGCCATCAGGGGGTACAGCTGAAGGGCGGAGGCAGCAGGGGCGGCACTAAGCCAACCGACCAAGACCCATTTTCGGTGCTCCCACCCCACCCCGACCGGCTATGTAGGCCTCCAGGGGGAGCAGGTGAACACTCCAGTTGCACCTTTGAGACCAAGTTTTTAGGCAGGTGCCCACTACACTTCCTCTGTGAGGGAGAATCTGCACATTTCAAAACCCCCCCCCGTCACAAAACGCCGCCCACCGCCACGTT
>NW_015173205.1:139109-139458 GCF_001447785.1 Gekko japonicus | reverse complement strand
TCCCTCCCTCCCTTCCTTCCTTCCTTCCTTCCTTCCTTCCTTCCTTCCTTCCTTCCTTCTACCAACCCACCCACCCTACCTTTCTAGGTCCATTGTCTTCAGTCACAACGGGCTTTGCTCCCTAGTACATGTGTTTTTGTTGTTCAGTCGCACAGTCGAGTCTGCCTCTTCGCGACCCCTGGACCAGATCATGCTAGGCCTTCCGGTCTTCCGCCGTCCTCTAAAGTTTGCTCAACTTCATGTTCGTTGCATCTATGACACTGTCTAACTATCTCATCCTTTGCCGTCCCCGTCTTCTTTGACCTTCAATCTTTCCCAGCATCAGGATCTTCTCCAGTGAGTGCTCCCT
>NW_015173205.1:114814-137760 GCF_001447785.1 Gekko japonicus | reverse complement strand
ATATATAGAGAGAGAGAGAGAGAGAGAGAGAGAGAGAGAGAGAGAGAGAGAGAGTGAGTGAGTTGTGGAGGAAGTGAAAATAATACATTTGTTCAAAGAATAATTAGAGTGTTCCTGTTAATTTTCAAAGGTAAAAGTAAGATAATTGGCTGGGCATCTGGGCATTCTTTGCTATGGCTTAAAATATACATTGCTTATTCTGGTGATACCAATCGCGGGCAGAAACTGAGTCACAGTCTATTTCCAGGCATTCTTCTTGGGTGAAAAACACCTAAACTGGGTTATTTGGGGCTCTGGGAAATCAGTTGATAGAGATCTCCTTGCATTTCACCTTTTGTATTTGGCTTCGTTTTATTTATATGTGTTGATTAAAAAAAAGATTTTGATCTTACTTTTCTCAAAATGGAAGGCGCCTAACGCAACGTCAACACAAACGAAGGCCGGACAGAAGATTGGAGACTTCTCAGCGGGAGTAAAGTTAACACACAATCTGGTAAAACCTCCACAGCAACTATAATCTCCGGGGAGATTAGGTAGATGTGGGAGGGGCCATGGCTCAGTGGTACAGCATCTGCTTGGCACGCAGGAGATCCCAGGTTCGATCCCCAGCATCTCCAGTTAAACGGGTCAGGCAGTAGAAGAGAAGAAGAGAAGAGATTGGATTTATACCCCACCCTTCACTACCCAAAGGTGTCTCAGAGCGGCTTACAAACTCCTTTCCTTTCTCCTCCCCACAACAGACACCCTGTGAGGTAAAAGAAGAAGAAGAAGAGATTGGATTTATACCCCGCCCTTCACTACCCAAAGGTGTCTCAGAGTGGCTGACAAACTCCTTCCCCTTCCCCTCCCCACAACAGACATCCTGTGAGGTAGGTGGGGCTGAGAGAACTCTTGACAGAAACTGTTCTTCTTCAAGAACAGCTCTTATCAGAACTACGGCTTGCCCAAGGTCATTCAGCCAGGTGCAAGTGGAGGAGTGGGGAATCAAACCCGGTTCTCCCAGATTAGAGTCTGTGCACTTAACCACTACACCAGACTGGTAGGTGATGGGAAAGGCCTCTGCCTGAAATCCTGCAGAGCTGCTTCCACTCTGAGTAGATAATACTGATTTCAATGGACCAGTGGTCTGATTCAGTCACGATCAGTATAATGCAGTTTCTGTGCTCATGGGAGCTGGTGTACCACCAAGGCCCAAATGCTCAAATTTCAGTCAAGTTATAAACTCACTAGGGGAACTTCAGCTAGGGCTGGCTTCAGTATACCCTGAGGTCGGGCAGCTTTCAGAGTGCAGGGCTTCTCGCAGGGTCCAATGCCACTAACTCCCAACCCACATACCTGCCATATCGCCCATCAATACGTCTTTTCCCCTAGGGTTGCCAGTAGGCTTGTCAAGTTAAAAAATCCTACCGGCAGGAGAGCCTCGCTGGTCTCCGGGAGCCGTTCCTCGATGCGCACGTGACGTCGATCTTGTTGAAGGTGTGGCCCCGATTGTCGGAGGGAAAACCATAGAGTTTTCCCTCCGACGATCAGGGCCATGCCCCCAACATAATTGACGTGGTTGTATCACCTCTGGTGACGCAGCCACGTTGCGCTTCGGGGCCCGCGGTGGTGGAAATCGGGCCTCCGAAGCGGGGGGTTACCTGCCCCCACTTGGCAGCCCTAGTTGCCAGTATCCAGGGGTGGTTGGAGATCTCCCAGAATGACAACTGGTCTCTAGGTTACAGAGGGGGAAAGTTTGATTACACTATAAGTCAGTGGCCATCATATTACAGGTCATTCCTGACACAAGCTGTATACTTGTTCTCTAGTACTGGAATACCAATAAAAAACTTATCTTCTGAAGAAGCCTTGTGACTGGCCTGGAATACTTGGCCACATTGAACCCCATTTGCCATGTTGACGCCCACTCGCCCATCTTTGACAGATCCCTTTGGAGTGCCTCACAATCCTCACTGGTTTTCACCACCCGGAACAACTTCGTATCATCCGCAAATTTAGCCACTTCACTCCTTACTCCCAACTCCAAATCATTAATGAACAAGTTAAAAAGCAGTGGACCAAGTACTGATCCCTGCGGTACCCCACTGCTCTCCCCCCTCCACTGAGAGAACTGCCCATTTATACTCACTCTCTGTTTTCTATTAATTAGCCAGTTTTTGATCCATAAAAGGACTTGTCCTTTTATCCCATGATTTTTGAGCTTACTTAGGAGCCTTTGATGAGGAACTTTATCAAAAGCTTTCTGGAAGTCAAGGTAAACAATATCTATTGGATCCCCCTTGTCCACATGTTTGTTCACCCCCTCAAAAAACATTAACAGGTTAGTGAGACAAGATCTTCCCTTACAGAAACCGTGCTGAGTCTGCCTCAATAGGTTTTGTTCATCTATGTGCCTACTAATTCTTTCCTTAATAATGGTTTCCACCAATTTACCCGGTATCGACGTCAGACTGACTGGCCTGTAATTTCCCGGATCTCCTCTGGAACCCTTTTTAAAGATGGGAGTGACATTAGCTACCTTCCAGTCCTCAGGAATGGAGGCTGATTTTAAGGAGAGATTACATATTTTTGTCAGGAGATCCACAAGTTCACAATTGAGTTCTTTCAGAACTCTCGGATGTATGCCATCTGGGCCTGGTGATTTATCAGTTTTTAAGTTGTCTATCAGTTTTAGGACCTCCTCTCTCGTCACCTCAATCTGACTCAGGTCTTTCAACACCCCTCCCGAACTCAGCGGCTCTGGAGTGGGCAAGCACCTCTCATCTTCCACAGTGAAGACGGAGGCAAAAAATGCATTTAGCTTCTCAGCCATTTCCCTATCATCCTTCAGTACTCCTTTTACCCCTTGGTCATCCAAGGGCCCCACTGCCTCCCTGGCTGGTTTCCTGCTTCTAATGTATTTGAAGAAAGTTTTATTGTTGGTCTTTACATTTTTTGCTATATGCTCCTCATATTCCCTTTTTGCCTGCCTGACCACAGACTTGCATTTTATTTGCCATAGCCTGTGTTCTGTTTTATCAGCCTCACTGTGACTAGCTTTCCACCGCTTAAAGGAATCCTTTTTACCTTTTACAGCTTCCATTACTTTGTTTGTTAACCATGTAGGCTTTTTCTTATACCTGTTTGTGCCTTTCCTAACCTGCGGAATATATATTTTTTGAGCTTCTAGGATCGTAGTTTTAAATAGATCCCAAGCTTCCCCAATTGTTTTGACCCTTTCTACTTTTCCTTTCAGTTTCCTCCCCACGTGTCCCCTCATATCAGAGAAATTACCCCTTTTAAAGTTAAAAATGGTTGTGTGAGTCTTTTTGGCCAATTCCCTATTTGTACAAATGTTGAACTCAACAACATTATGATCACTGTTCCCAAGCGGTGCAATCACTTTTACATCTCTCACCAGGTCTTGAGTGTTACTTAGGACCAAATCAAGGATCGCCTCTCCCCTGGTAGGTTCCATGACCATCTGCTCCATAGCACAGTCATTTAGAGTGTCTAGAAACTCAATCTCTTTCTCTCGACTAGAACACATATTGACCCAATCAATGTGTGGGTAGTTAAAATCACCTATTACGACACAGTGTTTTTGTCTAGCTGCTATCTTTAATTCATTCATCATTTTATAATCCTCCTCTATCTTTTGATCTGGTGGGCGATAACAAACTCCCAGTGTTAAGTTTCCTTTTGGCCCCCCTATTTCAACCCACAGAACTTCAAGAAGCGAATCCAATTCTCTTAGCCTCTCGATCTTTCTGGACTTTATACCCTCTCTGACATACAGAGCCACCCCACCTCCAACCCTTCCCCCCCTATCCTTCCGATATAATATATAACCGGGAATCACCGTATCCCACTGATTTTCCTCATCCCACCAAGTTTCAGAAATACCCACAATGTCTATTTTTCCCTCCCTCACCAAGCACTCCAACTCCCCGATTTTACCTCGGACACTTCTAGCATTTGTATAGAAACAGCTGTAATTTCCCTTAAAGCGATTACAAACTCCCAGTGTTAAGTTTCCTTTTGGCCCCCCTAATTCAACCCACAGAACTTCAAGAAGCGAATCCAATTCTCTTAGCCTCTCAGTCTTTCTGGACTTTATACCCAATCTGACATACAGAGCCACCCCACCTCCAACCCTTCCCCCCTTATCCTTCCGATATAATATATAACCGGGAATCACCGTATCCCACTGATTTTCCTCATCCCACCAAGTTTCTGAAATACCCACAATGTCTATTTTTCCCTCTGACACCAAGCACTCCAACTCCCCGATTTTACCTCGGACACTTCGAGCATTTGTATAGAAACAGCTGTAATTTCCCATCCTTGTTAAGCCTGCCACCTTCCTCTTGCTATCTCGAGACCTTGTCAGGCAGTCCATGTCACTAGCCATGTTCTCAGTGGACAATATACTTGTGGTCTATAGTGGTGGCACTTTTGGCAGCCACAGTAGTGGCATTCCTATTTCAGCATGGCCTCGCATGGCTGTGAGCACACTCGTTGGGAGGGCTTGTGATTTGTTGGAGGTAGAGTTCTCAGATCCCTCTTGGCAACTAGTGGGGGATGGGGGGGGACTTACCAGGAGTCAGAAGGAAGTCTAGGCTACCTTGTCGGTGATGTGGCGACATCACTTCCAGCATGTACTGGACATGATGTCATCAAGCTGGGCTGTCCTGGCCATGTTCTGACATTTGGGCCAAAACTCTATGGTAAAAATGACTTCTACCATAGAGTTTTTGCCCAAATACCAGAGTGTCACCTGGATGCCGCCGTTTAAAAGCATCAGGAAGCAGATGATGTAAAAGACTACCTGAGAAACTGAAGAGACTTTGTAAGACTGAGTTGACAGTGCCGACTTGAATGGACCAATGGTCTGATTCAGTAGAAAGTGAGGGGGAGTGGCCATGGTTCAGTGGTAGAGCCTCTATTTGGCATGCAGAAGGTCCCAGGTTCAATCCCCAGCATCTCCAGTTGCAGGATCAGGTAGGAGGTGATGTGAAAGATCTCTGCCTGAGAGTTTGGAGAGCTGCTGCCATTCTGAGTGGACAATACTCACTGAGATAGGCCAATGAGCTGATTCAGTGTAAGGCAGCTCCATGTGTGTGTGTGTGTGTGTGTCTTCATTCTATGAGTAGAACTGTTCTTGCAATACATTGGAAATGAACTTACAGTGCTGACCCATTTTAAAGGCATTACTACGGCACAGTCTTTGAAACAGCCTAATAGTTTCAAATGTATTGCATAGATGCTGACTGCTGCCATTTGAAAACTCCTTTTAAAAGCAGGCTTCATTAAAAAAAAAAAAGTATTTGCCAGCTGATGAACACATCAATCTGCCTTCTATTGAATCAGAGTGCTAAAACGGCTCTGTCGTCCATGGAACTGGTAGGCCAGTGGTGGCGAACCTATGGCACGGGTGCCAGAGGTGGCACTCAGAGACCTCTCTGTGGGCACGCGTGCTATCGCCCCAGCCAGGCCCAGACCATCATTAAAGTGTTGAATTCTCTGCCAAATAATTTTAAGTAAATGAAAGCATTTGGGATTGCTTTCCTTACTTTGTTTGGATCATCTTAAATTAATGTATGTGTGTTTTTTTCTAAACTAAAACCTCAGTATTCAGGTTAAATTGCCATGTTGGCACTTTGCGATAAAGAAGTGGGTTTTGGGTCACAGTTTGGGCACTTGGTCTCTAAAAGGTTCGCCATCACTGCGCTAGGCTAAACTAGCCAAAGCTTCTGAATCAGAGCCTGAAAAAAATAAGGGGGAATTTGCAATCATACCAATGGCATGACATCATTCCTGGGGCAAACTTGGAAGTGATGTCACTCTGCTCTAGGATGCAGTGGAGACTCTATGGTAAAACCACAGAGTTTCTGCTGAATCCTAGAATAGCATGATATCAATTCTGGGTTCATCCTGGAAATGATGTCACGCCATTGACGTGATAACACCCCCGTCTCCCACTGAGTGCCAACAGCTCGCTGGCAACTCTTAGTCCGCAGTTATGACAAGACACAGTGGAACTGCTTCATTACAGCAACAGGCACCTGAATTTCTTCTTTTATTTTTTTATTTTTTATTTTAACTTTTGACTTTATATCCCGCTCGAACCCCCTTTCTCAGGGGGTCTCTGAGCGGCTTACATATGGTGCTAGTCACACAAATTACCCTAACTATGGCCACAGAGTTTATGGGGGTGGGGTTTTTCCTACCGGCACCCCTGTGGTGGTGGGTTGACATGTTCGCTCTTGGCTTGGCGCTTCGCTTTCCCCGGTGGGCCCCATTTCGATCCGGCGGCAGTTCTTCCTTTGGGTGTACGATTCACGCCTTCCTCTGGTTCCAGCAATGTCCTTCCGGCTCCGCTTTATTCCAGCGTCCAACGTCATCATGCGCCCGTCTCGCCCGTCTCGCCGGCAGCCGCTCAGATGTCTCCTCCTTTCTGGCCAGCAGGGATCGCTCCCACCGCCGCCCCGCCGCGCCACACCACCTCCGATCTCTGGACCGATGTCTCGCCGCCGCCGCCGTTGTCCACCACACTTCTTCCGTACTGAGAATGGTCAGGAACGACTCCTCGTCCCTGACTTTGCAAATTCAGGCCATGTAAGCCTTTATCCTGAGCCCTGTTTCAAATTAACATGTCAAGCAATGAATTACACCGGGCAGGCAGCTGGTAAAAATAAAGAGTGATTTAACTAAGCCATTTATTGATCCCCATGTTTGTTAAAGTGGATTTCAGGGTGCAAAATACTAACTCAACCGAATCAATATGTTCTCTCTCTCTTTTTTTCCGCGGCGGAGTTTGTCTTTTAAAATTATGCAGCGGCTTGGAAGATCAGAGTTCAATTTCAAGGCATGCTCCTCATCCGTGCCGCCTTCGTTAAGGTGCAAAATGGATACCAGGCGATCGGAGCAGGCAGAAATCCCCGCCAAGAGTGATATATGCAAATCCTGTGTCACGTGCATTGATTGGGATTACTGTGACAAACCAAGGCCCTGCCGAAGACCTTTGGCAAAGCTGCCAGCCGCTTGGTGCAAGGGAAACCAACAGTAAAACGTGTGATCCAGTACGACGGGCACACTGTTGAGCTGGGCGGATCTGCAAGAAGGCAGGGGGTCGTTTGTGCATCCGCCTCTGTCTCGCCAACACTGAGAGTCCAAACGGACAGCATGCAGAACAAACCTTCCCAGGGTTGAATGGAAGCCATGGAAGGACCCTGATCGAGATTGGAGGAGTGTGGGAGGGGGGCAGAGGAGGTTCGATCCTGCCACTGTATTTATTCATTTTGCCTTCAAGTTGCAGCTGACTTATGGCGGCCCCATAGGGTTTACAAGGCAAGAGTCAGTTTGGTGTCGTGGCTAGGGATGCAGACTCTAATCTGGGAGAACCAGGTTTGGTTCCCCACTCCTTCACAGGCAGCTGCTGGTGTGACCTTGCGTCAGTCATAAGTTCTTTCAGAGCTGTTCTCTCAAGGGCAGTTCTGGAGAGAGCTCTCTCAGCCCCGCCTACCTCACAGGGTGTCTGTTGTGGGCAGAGGAAGGGAAAGGGATTGTAAGCCATTCTGAGACTCCTTTGGGTCGTGAAGGGCAGGGTATAATTCCAATCTCCTCCTCCTCCTCCTCCTCCTCTTCTTCTTCTTCTGTCAGGGTGGGGACCACAGGAACCCCCTGACTTGGCCCAAGGAATGGGCAGAGGAGTCCAAGGGGTGGCCCGACAGGCAGCAGGCAATCCTCTCCGAGACTTCAGGGAGGGTCCAGGCATCTTGCCCCATTGACCATGGAGGGGTGGTCCGTCGCGAAAAGGAGAGAACCGGGGTCACCCAGGAAGTTGGGCTCGCCGGCAGAGAAGTGACACAGAGCAAGAGGGATGGTCTCAGTTCACAGTCGGGCCAAACCATTTCTCTCCCCCCCTTTTTTTGGGAGGTTGTTAAGATCGGGTGGGAGCACCTGGTCGGAGGAGTGGGATGAATAAAAGTCGGAGCGCTGGGAAACCAGGGAGGACTGCGGACACCTGGGCAGGAGGCACTGTGGGGGAGACGCGGGCAGCTGCCCAATCCACCCAAGACGCTGACCAGGGGATGCTGTCGGGGAAAGGAGAAACGGATATCTCACCCGACAACAGCCGAGGTGACCACGTTGGCAACGTATTCACCCATGCTCCGCTAGTGCTCCCACCCGATCGCTAAGACGAACCCCACGAAGCCTGACATCTTCTTCTTCTGACGTATGGTTTTCAAGGCAAGAGACTGTCTGAGGTGGTTTGCCATCACCTGCCTCTGCGTAGCGACCCTGGTATTGCGTGGTGGTCTCCCATGGAAATACTGACCAGAGTTGACCCTTCTTAGCTCCCAAGATTTGATGACATTGGGCTAGCCTGGGTGCCACAGCCAACTCCTGGTGACTCATAGGGTTTTCAAGGCAAGAGACGGACAGAGGCGCTTTCCCATGGCTTGCTTCTGCGTAGCGACCCTGGACATCTTAGATGGTCTTCCATCCAAGTACTAACCCAGATTAACCATGCTTAGCTTTCGAGATCTGATGAGATTGGGCTAGCCTGGGATATAAAAAGAAGAAGAGAGGAGATTGGGTTTATACCCCGCCCTTTGCTACCCAAATGAGTCTCAGAGCGGCTGACAAACTCCTTTCCCTTCCCCTCCCCACAACAGACACACCCTGTGAGGCAGGTGGGGCTGAGAGAGCTCTTTCGGGAACTACCCTTGAGAGAACAGCTCAGAGAGAACTTATGACTGACCCAAGGTCACACCAGCGGCTGCATGTGGAGGCATGGGGAATCAAACCCGGTTCTCTCGGATTAAAGTCCACACTCCTAACCACTACACCAACCTGGCTTGTTGCTGAAAAGTGCTGCCTAGTTACAGCTGTCTTATGGCAACCCCTTTGTGTTTTCAAGGCAAGAGACATTCAGAGGTGATTACCCATTGCCTGCCCCTGCACCATGACTTGGTATTTCTTGGAGGTCTCCCATCCAGATAGTATCCCAGACCAACCCTGCATAGCTTCCAAGATTTCATGAGATCAGGCTAGCCTGGGCTATCCAGGTTCACTGGCCATCAGTTCATTGGATGACACCAAGTTCTCATGTAAGGGGGTACATTAATGGTGCTCCAGGAAAAGATGAATCTTCTTGACTCGAACATATAGGGGCATTGTTTTGAGATCTTTGTGGGATCTGCCAGTTTCAGTGGGATTTGGCTCACTCTTTTGTTACAGGTGATGGCATTGCAGAAACTGATGTCACAGAATTGTGTTGGTCACAATGCTCCCTCTAAGCTGTGGAGTCCTCTTAGCAAAAATTCTACTTACTGAGCTACTGCATTAAAGTTGTGAGCAGGCGATTTGGCTACGGCATAAATCAGTTTGCTCTGGAGCCCTCCTTCCTGAGCTAAGACAAAAATGTGTGAGCCGGAGGCTAAAAAACTCTGAGCTAGCTCACACTAACTTAGCTTATAGGGAACACTGCTTTCAACTCTGTGATTTTATGATATTATGGGGGAAACCATATACCTAATCCCCACGAACCAGGAGCTGATTTATAGAAAACAGGGGTTGTCGATGCTTGGCGCTGTGTCATAATTTAATGTCATAGCGAAATGTTAGCATATATTGATTTTCTTTCCCTTTGTTTGAATTTGCAGTGGCCAAAAAAAGAAGAAGTGCGCTCTGATTTGAGGACAATTAGGAACAAAAAAGGATTCGAAGCGCAAAAAACCACGAATTGGCTGGGAGAGAGACATTAGGCGTATTGAAGTTTCTGGGGTTGACAAATAAAACCATTAGATAAAGGTTAAGCCAACAAGAAAGCCCGCTTGAAGAAATAGAAAACACAATTTTCCATAATCGGCACTCGTGAGAAGAATGTTCCAAGCAAATTACGCCGCATGTTCTTTCCCCTCCCTTTCCCTTCCATATAAAGAGAGAGAGGTCAGGTCTGGCCTTCAAAGAAATGGATTGACAATGTCAAAGGGCATTTAGAGAATCTGCAACAAAATCTTTCCAGGATGAAGATTTAACTGACCTGAGCGAGGAACAGTGCTGAGTGGAAACTGGCTGCCCGTTTTATGAGTATTTTTATCTCCCACCAAACCAAGGCTTTTACCAGCAATTTTTGAGTGCAAAGCTATTCCTATGGCCAAAACCGGGGTCCCCAACCTAGAGGCCATGGGTGCCCTGGCACCTGCTGACTACTTTCCTGGTGTCCACTAAGTACTTTTAAAAAGTGGGTAGAGCCAGGGGAAGCGTTGGCCTAGCAGAGCTTCTGCCTGAAATCTTGAACAGTTACTATGAGAGTTATGCATGCCCTCACTCCCTGATATTCTGGGGTAGGCTCCGCCTTCTGCAGTAGCCATTTTGTGGTTGTTCCCACCACCCCCTGTCATTCCAAAGATGCCCACCGGCTGAAAAAATTTGGAGAACCGGTTCTAGATTTGGAGAAGGAGGAGGAGGAGGAGGAGAAGGAGGAGATTGGATTTATACCCCACCCTTCACTACCCAAAGGAGTCTCAGAGCAGCTTACAAAGTCCTTTCCCTTCCTCTTCCCACAGCAGACACCCTGTGAGGTAGGTGGGGCTGAGAGAGCTCAGACAGAAACTGCTCTTTTTCCAAGAACAGTTTTGTAAATATGTTGATTGAGTGGAGAACGTCTGTCTGGAAATACCTCTGCTCACACGAACCTCCACAAACAGCTTGAAAGTTCGTGGAAAGTTTGTGCTGGGTGACCTGCCACGAACTTGAGTTTGTGACCCACGAACCACCCAAAATTTATCATGAACTTTAGTTTGTGAGCTGGTTCATGCCCTGCCGGCCAGCTGATCAGCAGTTGGGGAGCAGGTCCTGGGGGTGGGGAACCCCTGTCTCCCCTGGGGGGGGCTGGCAACCCTAATTACAATTGGTCTCCAGACAATAGAGAAGAGTTCCCCTGGAGAAAACGGCTGCTCTGGAGGGTGCACTCTGTGGCATCGTACCCTGCGGAGGTGTCGCCCCTCCCCAAACCCCACCTTCCCCAGATTCCACCCTCAAATTCTCCAGGTATTTCCCAAACCCAGAGCTGCTAACCCTAGGCCACTAACTCTATGTTAGGCCTATAAAATGGATCTTTACAGCTGGGTATTTCACTTCCTGTCCCCTTGTGTACATGTAAATACCATTTCTTCCCTGGGAGTCCAATAAAGAACGTTAATTAGATTTGTGTTTCTGGGCTTTGCTGGAGCTCTCTCTCTATTTTGTTGTTGTTTAAAAACAACTACCGATTGCCTTGTAAATAGCCCCTGGATTCTTGTTTTCTCCTGTTGAGGGAAACAGGAAAGAGAACGCTTCGGTCTGTCCTTTTGAAAAGGACCGCTACTATTCCCTTGATGGCCAAGAAGCACTATGGGCTGGTTCTTCTGAAGGCCAAGCGACATCTGATGCAGGGAGATCCACAAATGCCTATCCAGAGTGGGGTTTGTTGTTGTTGGTAATAAATAGCACTCTAAGGGCAAGGATTAGGGTTGCCACCCTCCAGGTGCTGGCTGGAGATCTCCAAGGATTGCAACTGATCTCCAGATGACCGAGATCAGTTCCCCTGAAGAAAAATGGCTGCTTTGGAGACTGGAATGTATTAGAAGGTTGCCAGTCTCCAGGTGGTGGGTGGAGATCTCCTGGAATTACAACTGGTCTCCAGGGAAAAGAGATCAGCTCAACCTGGAGAACGTGGCTATTTTGGAAGGTGGACTGTATGGTGTTATGCTCCTCTGAGGCCCCTCCTCATGTAGCCGGCTGGGTGACCTTGGGTCAGTCACCGTTCTCTCAGAGCTCTCTCAGCTCCACCGACCTCACAGGGTCTGTTGAGGGGAGAGGAAGGGAAGGCGATTGTAAGCCGCTCTGAGACTCTGAGTGAAGGGCGGGGTATAAATCCAATCTCCTCCTCCTCTTCCTCCTCCTCCTCCCTCTCCTCCTCCTCCTCCTCCTCTTCTCCTACTTCTTCTCCTTCTCCTCCTCCTCTCCACATCCCACCCTCCACAGGCTCCACCCCCAAAATCTCCAGGTACTTCTCAACCCAGACCTGGAAACTCTAAATGTATGGCATTATGCCCTGCTGAGGTCTTTCCTCTCTCCAAACCCAGACCTACCCAGGCTCCAACTCCAGATCTGCAGATCTTTCCCAGGTAGGGGCTGGCAACCCTAGCTTTTATGGTGGCACAAAGAAGGGGGATTTAGCACTTTGCTCGTCCACCTCTCCCAACCTCGTACGACCTCCCGGGAGTTTCTACCGGCTCCATTTCACCCAATGGAAAATAAATAAATAAATGCTCTGATGTAGGCTTTTTGAGGTCAGGGGTGTTAGAGTATGCAAGGTCTATACTGCAGCCTTATGAAGAAGATCTGAAGATCATCCTACAGAGGGAAAGCTGAAGGACTTGTAGTCAGCATCGCTAGACTAGAGACTTCCCACTTTTTCAAATTGTGTCCTTGATATCTCCTGATTAGCTCTTCTGCAGAGCTTCCTGATGCTCTTTTTCTTTTTTCCTTTTACAGCAGCTAGACGGGTTAGTTTAGGCTTTCTCTCGGTATGTTCTATAACAGTTTGTTCTATAATAAACCTTCTTATTGGCTGAGTTCAGACTGGCAGTTTGAAGCGGGAGGGAGTCGTGGTAAAAAAAGAGCTGGAACAAACTGTTCCGGGTTTTCCCGTTCACACTGCAGCGACTAATGCGGGAGCACACCGGGAGGAAGCGCAAGGGAGCATTCACACTGTTGGCCTGGAGGTACGGCTGTAAGGCGCAGCTTCCTTTTTTTGTAATCTGGAGGTATGCGCTTATGCGCATGAGTGCATAAGCACACAAAAAATGTGGCTTTTGGCATTCACACTTTGTTGGTGCAGGATGGACACGGGATAATCATGCTTTCCAGGGTTTGCCACCACTTTCGCCAGGTATCTTTTAAATTCAGGAGTGAATTAAAAAAAAACCCCATAATAATAATAATAATAATAATAATAATAATAATAATAATAATAATAATAATAATAATAATAATAATAATAATAATAATACATATTTTGATTTATTAATCGCTCAATCCTACAGAGCTGCTGGCTTTGAGTGATTTACAGTTACACATTGACGAGGGACTAACAATGATTCATAGGGGGTAAGGGAGGACAACATATAAATCTTTTTAAGTCACACACGTTTGCAGCCGACGGGGAGTTTTTTGTTCAGCTGTAGCCTCAGACGTGTTCCAGACGGCATTGACTCGGTTTGGCTTGATGACGTTGGTTTTTCCAGGACTGCTTTTGAGTCGCAGTGCCACACTGCCACCACCTGGCCAGATTGGCCCATCGCAGGCTTCTTAATGCCGAAGAGATCTTTCCAGGCTTCCGAGCTTCCGAGCTGGACATTCCGTTTCGCCGGCTAACACCTCCCCCACCGGAGGGTTGGTGTTACGGGTGGGGAACGCCTGACGGGTTGAGTACGGGTGGGGAACGCCGGACAGATGTGCCCGTGTGAACGGCCCATAATCCGGTTGTGGAACGTTTATAAAATGCGGGTATAGTTGGCCAAACTGCCAGTCTGAACTCGGCCATTGTTCTCTCAGCAGTCGGTGCTCCACTTCTTTTGCACATTTAAACTCTGCTTAACGAGGGAATCCTTCCCATTGCCTCTTCTTCTCTGCATGTAGGGATGCCAACCTCAGGGTGGGGTAAGGATTAGAATTACAGGTGATCTCCAGACTACAGAAATCAGTTCCCCTGGAGAGAATGGATTTCTGGTTTTGTAGATCCCTTTGCATTGCATGCGTGTGCTTTACAATTTATGCCATAAGAATAAAAGGAATATTGTCTTTTATACATTATGTAAAGTGCTCGTTTATAGTGCCATTTTAAGCAGAGGCTGAGCCTACTGATTTCTGTGTGCTTAGACTGGAGTAACTCTGCATGGGATTGCACCATGATTAACACACAAGTGGTGGCTCAGAGGTTAAGACACTGAGCTACAGACCGGAAGGTCTGTCGTTCGGCAGTTCAAGACCCGAGTGCCATGTGACGGGGTGAGCTCCTATCTCTGGCCCCAGCTCCTGCCAACCTATTTATTTATTTATCTGGTTTTTACTCCACCCTACCCACTGAGGCAGGCTCAGGGCGGCTTACATAAGCAGTTTGAAAGCAAGAAACGGCAAGTAGATAAATAGGTACCACTTCAGTGGGAAGGTAACATCGTTCTGTGCACCTTGGCATTTAGTCATGCCGGCCACATGACCACGGAGAAGTCTTCAGACAGCACTGGCTCTTCAGCTTGGAAACGAAGATGAGCACCGCATCCCTAGAGTCGGAGTCGACTGGCTTTCGAGCAAGGGGAAACTTTACCTTTTAACATGCAAAGGTTTTGTGAGAAAAAGTATTGACGGACCGAAATCAAAGCCCAGCAAATGATAAAGCATCATGGTTTCGATTCATACATGGCAGAATCGGGTGTGTGTGTGCGGATATCTGGGCAGGCACGTGAACTCAGAAAGAATCCCAGGTCTTGTTGAGTTTGGCCACGAGATATCTGCAATCAGGTCTGTACAAAACGTGTCCTCTGCACATCAGATCCGAGGATGCAAACATGGACTACTCAATCTACTCTGCTTTAAGATCCAACCCGATTGACCGCATTGGACGTGGCTTTCAGGGGCAGAAGAGGAGCTGTCCATCATCCATCACGGGGAGTTATTCCACATTTTCCTCTTTATTTGGGAAAGATTCTCTCTCGCTGTCTCTCTGTTTCCATCTCTCCAGCACGATTTTATTTCCCCGTGCCATTCTTTGATTGAACCTTCGGGTCGCCGCTAAACTCGCCCACAAAGGGCAGCCGCCAACAATAGGGTGGCATGGCATCACCTCGTCCATTGTGCTAATTGCCAGTTGTCTTTATGTCTCTGTGTCTGACAGCTCATTCTACCCACAATGCTTTCTGAGGCGCACAAACCCAGGCTTCTTCACTGTCCTCTGTTGTATCCACACCTGTACCCAGTCATCGGTAGAGAAGGAGAGTCGCCTTTCTCGTCTTCCAATAAAGCATCTCGTTAAGAGAGAAGTCTGGCGTGGGAAATCTCAGACATTTCAGCGGAGAGCCTGAAATCTAATCCAGCCCTCCCATGCACCGATTTGGTTCCATTTTGATCTCAGCTGATAGAGGCTGCAATTTGGTGCGTACCGTGATAGAATGGTTCCCGTCCCAGATGTGTATGGTGGAGCTGGGGCTTGTGTTTTTCAATCCACAAGCCAGAGAAACAGCGAAGGAGGAGGAGGAGGAGGAGGAGGAGGAGATTGGATTTATACCTCACCCTTCACTACCCAGAGGAGTCTGGCTTACAATCTCCTTCCCCTTCCCCTCCCCACAACAGAAACCTGTGAGGTAGGTGGGGCCGAGAGAGCTCTGACAGAAACTTCTCTTGAGAGAACAGCTCTGAAAGAACTTGTGACTGACCCAAGGTCACACCAGCAGCTCCATGTGGAGGAGTGGGGAATGCACTTTGCAACTGGATTCTAGTGTGAGGAATGGCAAAATCCACTTGCAAATGATCACTAAAGTGCCTCGAAAGTGGATTCAAAGGGCATTATCCAGCTGGTGTGAAAGTGCCATTTGTCTCAAGACATGCACATTATTCCACACTCAGATGCCTTTGGTGTAGTTGTTAAGAGCACAGACTCTAATCTGGGAGAACCGGGTTGGATTCCCCATGCCTCCACATGCAGCTGCTGGTGTGACCGCGGGTCAGTTGCAAGTTGTTTCAGAGCTGTTCTCTCATGAGCAGTCCTCAAAAGAGCTCCCTCAGTCTAACCTACCTCACAGGGTTGTTGGGAGGATGAAACGGAGGAAAGCAGCACCATATAAGCCACTTTGGGTTCCCAGTGGGGTGAAACACAGGACTGAAATAAAGTAAATAAACACGTGACTGAGAGCCAGCGTGGCAGAGCGCTTTGAGCAGAAACCTTGGATCCACGAGTGACAGGAAGTTTCATGGATGGGGACAGTCATGTTCCGTCAGTCTAACGAACCTCATATCATAAGGATAAAATTAGCAATACGGCTGCAGACTCCTTAGAGGAAGGGGATGTGTGTTCTAGTCTGATGGATCTGCATATATTTCCAGGAGGCTGGGGTGAATTTGTCCCCTGCCAGAAACACCAGAAACATCACACATACCCCCTCCACATTTAGTTCCATAAGTCTCTTGGGCAGAACGGAGAAATTCCCAGCCTTTCTGTTAATTAGCATCATGCGGTTTTCCAGTTAAAAAGTTAATAACGATATGTCTAGAGGTAGGTTTGGAGTTTCTTAGCAACGGCTTTTTGGACACTAAAGCCGGTTTCACACATGTCGGATAACGCACTCCGAATGCACTTTCAGTGCATTCCGATAATTGAAAAAACTCCAGTCGCAAGCGGTTGCTAAAGTGCATTGGGAGTGTTTTTCAAAAGGGAACAGTCCAGCTTGTGTGAAAGCCGACCAAGTTAACACCTCGACCGTCTCTGATCGATTGAAAACCTCAGCTATTTGAACAGTTAAACAATAGTAGAAGGGAGAAAGAATGAGGAAGAAAAATACTTCTAAGCCCTGGCTTCCTGAGAGATATCTAATTGATGCGGGCCATTTTTTTAAAGAAAAAGATTCCTCCTTTTGATTGGGTTCAAAACTCCGACGTTAACTTTGAGGCCAATTTCCTTCTTCTCCAACACTGTTTTTACATGGTCTAACTAAAGGCGAGGAGGATCCTCCTTTATTTCCTTTGCCTCTCGTTAAAAGAGCCCCTTTTTTCGCTTCTTTTTGTTTTAAAGGAAGAAATGACACGAATTTCCCAAAAGCTGTTCGGGGCTATCGATCACACAATTTTTAATCTGTCTTTGTTTAAAGGGTTCATAAAAGGGAAGCTGTAATGTACTGGCGTTCTCTCTCTCTTTCCTTTTCTTTTTTAAGGTTCATTTTGAAATGGTTTGCGAGGGAGGAAGAAAGCATCAACCATATCCTATCCGGGATTCCGAGAGAAAGATGCCTTTAATTAAGGGTCGAAGAAGCCCGAGTAAATTTCCCTGGATGTTCCTTTTACAAACACTGCTTTATTAGAGTCTTTAAATAGACCGTCGTAGTATCGGCTTTAGGGTTGACAGGTCCCGCCTGTGGACACTGGCAGGGATTGGGGGCAGGGGTCATTTCGTAGAAAAAGAGGTGTAGGAGCTCATTAGCATAACTCATTTGCATAATTCATTTGCATGTGCCACACCCCATGGCATCACCGGAAGTGTGTCAGAAGGCAACACCCACCGATCAGGCTCCACTGGACTCTTTTGGATTGCTAGCTATTGGGGGGGGGGGACATGCAGATCTGTCCTCGCAGAGGAGGGAGAGCTTGTACCTGAATAAAACTTGGTCTTAAAGGCAGGGGTCATTTCGTAGAAAAAGAGCTAGGGGAACTCATTAGCATAACTCATTAGCATATGCCACACCCCCTGACATCAGGGGCCTGGCGGTGGACCTGCAAGGCCGGCGGAAGTGCGAGGAAGCCCCACCAAGGCCCTCCCTGGCCCCAGGCAGGCAGGGGTGGGGAGAGGCGGGTAGGAAGCAACTTACCCTGACCTCTGCTTAAAGGTGCCACTGGACTGTTCTGGACCGGGGGGCTGGGGGGAGCTCTGCAACTTACCTGGCTGCTTCTTGCTCTGACTGAGGGCTGCTGGGAGCAATGGGTGGGGCTTGTTGCATGTGCCCACCCCCTGGGCTCTTTACTGCCGGAGCTCCACTCCTGTGCGGTCCTGCAGGAAATGACCCCCTAATTGGGGGTATGGCTGCCAGATCCCAGTTGGGAAATTCCTGGAGATTTAGGGATGGAGCTTGGGGAGGACAGGGGGCTCAGTGGGGTGCAATGTCATAGGCTGTGATCACACAGACACTTTGGCCCAACACAGCCATGCCTCCCCTCTGGATCAAATGAGCGCAGTCAGACAGCCACATCTGTCAGGCGTTCCCCAGCCATACATATCCCATTATAGGATGACTTGGAGCCGGGTGAAAAAGGCATCACATCACAAGTGGTGTTTCTGGTTCCCCGCACAGTCATTGTGCATTGCCAGATGTCTGAATGCGGGGGAGCGCGCACAGAAAGGATTTGGCAGTCTGAACCTGCAGATCTGTACTGCTGCTAGGGAGGCTTTTTTTTTTTAAATGCCTATGTGCACATGTGCCCACATATACATGTGCACATGTGTGCCTGTGAACATGCATGTGCACTTATGCGCGTGCATGAATTTTGGAACATGTTTTGCAGTGCGCTCCATGGCTGAGGCACTGCAATAATGTGGGTGCTTTACCACGAGATGTCTCCACGGGTAACCCGCTACAGGGTGTGCTGTGTGACCATATCGCGCCAAGCCGCCAGTGTGACCACAGCCCTAGAGTCCACCCTCCAAAGCATCCATTTTCTCCAGGGGAACTGATCTCTGTAATCTGGAGATGAGCTGTGATTTTGGGGGTTCCCACCTGGAGGCTGGCTTCCCTAACTGTGTTACAGCATTCCTGTTACAATATTAAAAAAAATAATGTCGAGAACTTATGATGAATCATAGCAGCAGAGGGGGTAAACAATCAGGGATCCTTTCTGGATTGTCTCTACAAGAGTGTGCTGCTGCTGAGCTCCGGGAACAGAGCATTAGCTTCTGGCTCACCTCATCCTGAACTTCAGCAGTGTGGCGGTCTAGTGAAAATGCTCCGTAATGCTGACTGCTGAGGAGAAAGCTTCTCGTAAACCTTTAAGCCTGAGCAGGTAGGCAAGTATCTCACGTGTTTCTCCCTCTGCTGTATCGCAGAAGCCGGTATCTAGCTACACATTCCAAAGACTTAAGAGCACTTTGCTTTTCTTAAGAGGGGGGTAATGATTTCCACCAAGTCCCCTTTCTGTTGCAGGCTTCCAGATCCCTCTATGGAATTTCTGAGGGTTCACTGACTGTCCCCATCCCCCAAACCAAACAGGGCTGCAGCGGCGGGGGGAATTAGAGGACACCGTGGTTGTTGTTGATTTTCCCCTTTCTTATGCAGCCCTCTGGCTCCCCACTCGTGATGTTCTTGGGGCTCCCCAGTACCCCAGGAGCAGGATTCGGGGCAGATTATTGGGCTGTCCAGTCAAACTAAATCATAAGAACATAAGAGACGCCAATGTTGGATCAGGCCAATGGCCCATCCAGTCCAACACTCTGTCACACAGTGGCCAAAAATACCAGGTGCCATCAGGAGGTCCCCCAGTGTGGCCAGGACATTAGAAGCCCTCCCACTGTTGACCCCCCCCAAGCACCAAGAAGACAGAGCATCACTTGCCCCAGAGCCCCTATCTAAATCAAGATGGAAATTGAGAGTTGGAGGGAGAGTTTCCAGCTATCTCAGTCCATATCCTTTCCTTAAAGTAGAACATTCAAAGTTAGAACATTCATGATAGAGATTTACCTTCTTTTTGAAGACCTCCATTGAGGGAGAGCTCCCCACCCTCCTCAGTCATTGGTCAAACTGTCACTACTGTTAGTAAGCTTCTATGATTCAGCCAACCCACCCACCTGTAGCTGAAGCCCATTCATCAGAACGTACCTTCCTCAGAAATAAGGTGCGTTTCCACACACTAGTCACCTGACCATACCCTTTTCGTCTATGTACCTGTGCCATCAAGTTGCAACCGACTTATGGCGACCCCAGCAAGGGGCTTTCAAGGCAAGTTTGAAGCAGAGTTTGTTTGCCACTGCCTTCCTTGGCAGAGTCTTCCCTGGTGGTCTCTCATCCAAGCCTTATGGTGACCCCAGTAAGGGGCTTTCAAAGGCAAGTGAGAAGCAGAGGTGGTTGTCCATTGCCTTCCTTGGCAGAGTCTTCCCTGGTGGTCTCTCATCCAAGTGTAATGGTGACCCCAGCAGGGAGCTTTCAAAGGCAAATGATCATGAGAGTGGGGTAGCGGTTACGGTGCCATCGACCGGGATTAGAGAGACCCAGATTCAAGTCCCTATCTAGCCACGAAGCTCGCTCGGTAACTTTGGACCAATCACTCACTGTCAGCATAGCCTTGTGCACACGTGTGTAAAGCGCCGTCAAGTCACAGCTGACTTCTAGCAACCACAGCAAGGGGCTGTCTGTCAAGGCAAGTGAGAAGCAGAGGTGGTTGTCCATTGCCTTCCTTTGCAGAACCTTCCCTGGTGGTCTCTCATCCAAGCCTTATGGCGACCCCAGCAAGGGGCTTTCAAGGCATATGAGAAGCAGAGGTGGCTTGTTATGGCCTTTCTCTGCAGAGCCTTCCTTGGTGGTCTCTTATGGTGACCCCAGCAAGGGGCTTTCAAGGCAAGTTAGAAGAATGGCTGGCCTTCTTCGGCAGAGCCTTCCTTGGCAAGTGAGAAGCAGAGGTGGGTTTACCATTGCCTTCCTCTGCAGTGTCTTACTTGGTGATCCTACAGTATAGTATATAACAACCAAAAAAAAGCACTGTATAAATAACGCAATCAAAGGCACTATGCTGAAGTGCAAAGGAACAACAAAATATATATATAACACAAATGGGTACAAACAGATACAATATAGTGTATACATATGACATAAAACAACACAGAGTGTACAAAGGAAGCCGGTACACAGGACATAGGACGAAGACTCTGGGTTCCAATCTTCGTTTCGTTGATACTTTTTCAGTGGTACCATACAGCTACAACAATAATAATAATCAGCCCAGGAATTAATACTAATATTTACAACTTGATCAAAGATAATTTATGAACCCACAATATTTACCTTCATCTAGTGCTCAATATATAGAAGCCTTCATGTTATTATGGAGGGGAAAATATCCTGTAACGAAATACAACAAAGTTGCCCTCATATTTCCTTTCTAAAATCAGTGATTTGCTTCATCTCCGCATTGTAGGATTTGATTCTGGACATCTATTTCTCCGTTGACGTATTATCTTTTCAAGAATGTCACAGCGAGAACTTTGCTAATGGGGCAAATCTGTGTCTTGCAGAATCTGTCAGGCCTGCTTCTGCTCAATCACGTGGCATTAGAGGTTTATAAAATTATGCATGGGATGGAGTGAGTTGACAAAGGGAAATTTCTCTCTCTCCCCCCCAAAGACTAGAACTCGAGGGCAAAGAACCTGAGGGGCAGGAGGCTCAGGATGGACAAAAGGAAATACGACTTTACACAAAGAGTGATTGAAATGTGGAATTCGCTGCCAGAAGATACAGGGATGGCCATAGGAATAAACAGCTTTCAAAGGGGATTCGATAGATTTGTCTATCAATGGCTACTGAGTCAGACCAGTGGTCCATCTAGGCCAGCATCCTAAGAACATAAGAAGAGCCCCACTGGATCAGACTAGTGCCACTAGACTCTGAATTTTTTCTACTGAGTGGCTGGATACAAAGTTTTTACTTGATGCCTTGGGAATAAGAACATAACAACATAAGAGAAGCCATTGTTGGATCAGGCCAGTGGCCCATCCAGTCCAACACTCTGTCACACAGTCGCCAAAAATACCAGGTGCCATCAGGAGGTCCACCAGTGGGGCCAGAACACTAGAAGCCCTCCCACTGTTGTCCCCCCAAGCACCAAGAATACAGAGCATCCCTTGCCCCAGACTGAGAGTTCCTATCTATACCTTGTGGCTAATAGCCACCGATGGACCTCTGCTCCATATGTTTATGCAATTCTCTCTTGAAGTCGTCCATGCTTGTAGCTGCCACCACCTCCCGTGGCAGTGAATCCCATGTGTTAATCGCTCTTTGGGTGAAGAAGGACTTCCTTTTATCTGTTCTAACCCAACTGCTCAGCAATTTCATTGAGTGCCCACGAGTTCTTGTATTGTGAGAAAGGGAGAAAAGGACTCCTTTCTCAACCTGTTTGATCCCGTGCATAATTTTGTAAACCTTGGTCATGTCACCCCTCAGCCGTCGTTTTGCCAAACTATAAACTTAAAAAAAAAACAACCTTCTGACCTTTTCAGTTAAGAGGGCTGAGAACCTGTAGCTGGGGGTCCCCAACTCTTCTGACCCTGCAGGCACCTTCGGAATTCTGAAACAGAGCGGGTGGGCCCAATCACAACATGGCTGCCACAGGAGGTGGAGCCGATCCCAAAATGGCTGCCACATAATGTCAGGGAGTGTGGTTATAGATAGCTGTTAAGAGTACCCCTTCAACATTTCAGCCAGTAGCTTCATTTAAGAGGATCCCTTGTAATCAGAAGCTGTGCTGGGCAAACCCCCCATCTAGCTCCACACGCTCTGTCTGAAAGCACATGTTAGGCAACAGGAAAGAAGAAGAAGAAGAGATTGGATTTATACCCCGCCCTTCACTTGGAGTCTCAGAGCGGCTTACAAACTCCTTTCCCTTCCCCTCCCCACAACAGACACCCTGTGAGGTGCGTGGGGCTGAGAGAACTCTGACACAGACTGCTCTTTTTCAAGGACAGCTGTGCCAGAGCTTGTGACTGACCCAAGGTCACATCAGCAGGTGGAAGTGGAGGAGTGGGGAATCAAACCCGGTTCTCCCAGATTAGAGTCCATGCACTTAACCACTACACCAAACTGGCTCTCAGTGTCAGTGGGCACCACAGCACCCACAAGTACCACGTTGGAGACCCCTGAATAATGCTCCCTCTAAGCTGTGGAGTCCTGTGAGCAAAAATTCTACTTTGTGGGCTACTGGCTTTAAAACTGAGACTGAGCGATTCGGCTACTGCGTAAATTGGTTTGCTCTGGGGCCATCCTTCCTGAGCTGAGACAAAAAAGGTGTGAGGCAGAGGCTATAGAACTCTGAGCTAGCTCACACTAACTCAGTTTAGAGGGAACACTGCCCCTGACCTATAGAGGAGGAGGCAGCGGCGGCAGCGAGGCCCGGCTTCTCCCCCCCGGCCTCCCTGCCAGCCCACCCGGCCTGCCAGCTCCGGGAAGGAG
>NW_015173205.1:97200-114513 GCF_001447785.1 Gekko japonicus | reverse complement strand
CCCGCCAGCCTGCCGGCTGGCTCAGAGGAGGAGGCAGCGGCGGCGTTCACTTTCGGGGGGATTTGAACATCCCCTCGAATTTTTTTTTACCTTTTTTTATTTTTGTGCACACGTGGGGACTGGCCCACGTGTGCACAAACCTCCCCCAGCCCCCCAGCTGCCCCCGGAGCGCTGATCTAGCGATTCGCACTCCGGGGGCATGTTGGCTATTAGATATATAGATAATCATCTAAGTATAGCCCTGCGTTAATAGTTGTTTACAGGAACAGGAAAAGAGACATGTGTCTGTTTTAAAGGGAATACTTTCCTCATGGGGGATTAAACTGTTACTCTACCAGATTGTTCACTTCAGGAACTTAGCTCCTGTCCCTCAGCCTTGAGAAAGGTGGGAGTGTATTGTTTGAACATGTGGAAAGCCACCTGGCAAACTGGCTCGAGCTGTTTGTGAACTGCTTGACAAAAATCCAGACCCCTACTGGCAACTGAGTAGCAGAATGGGAGCTGAATGGGTCAATGTTTGGGAATACCTACCTTCATAGTAGCTGGTGATAGTTCCTTTCTTAATACTCGGAGGGTTGCCAACAGGCCTGAGGGAAAAAGGTCTTGTCCCTTTAAGAGAGGCTTAAGGGTATGGTATTTAGCAGGTGGTATTATTGACCTCCATACCATGAAACACATTAAATCTCATTAAAGGGACAGAAGGTTTTTATCGAGACCTTTTGGTAACTGTATATAGCCTGATCGGAGTAGGATCTGAATGATCCTCTGTGTTTTAATATTTATGCTTTTAAGGTAATTTAATAAAGCTTGTTTCTTTAAGCCAGTATTTCAATATCCCGCTATTCCCAGAAGCGAGTCTGTTTTGTTCATGAATCTGTGTAGAGAAAGCAGAGGGGGTGAAGAAAATCATGTCCTTTTAAGTATTTGAAAGGGAAAGAAGATACATCTTAGTTACACATAAATGGTAGATACAAAACAGAGATCCTTGGGCAACGTCTGCATAATTTGATAATTAAAATGTAAGCTTTCATCCGTCAGGGATGCGTGGGCAACCAGGCTTCTGAAAGGATATTGTTGATATAGACGGATGCGAGACAATTAGGACTTCAATTATTACACAGCGAGTTGAAATAAATCTAGAGACGAGAGTCAGGCCTGTCCCATGAACTCAAGCCAGTTTTACTGTCATGGCTTCCCCACAAAAGAACCATGAGAGCTGTAGTTCTGGAGACTTCATTCCCATAAGCTTAGATAAACAGTGTTAGGTACTTCTGGAAAGTTTATGCAGAAGGACAGACTCTCCTCATAAGAGCTGTCATATTTCTTTTTCCTTAGAAGGAATCTGATTCAGCTTAAATAATGCCTGAGTCATGCCAAAAAGACATGATTCAGGTATTAATTCCACTTGGAAATGCCGAATGCACGTCCCTACTAGAGATGTGCAATGTTTTGTCTCGGTATTTTTTTGACTCAGGTCTATTGGACCCAATAAAATTTCAGGATTCCCCCACAAAGACTGGATCCCAATACTGGTAAAGTATTTGGATCCAGGATTTTTTTGGAAATCCTGAATTTTTCTTGGTCAAACGCAGAGGTCATTTTGGGGGGGATCGCGGGGGATCGCAGTTCCCCCGGGTGAGGTATGAGGGGCGGGGCACATGATGAAGCCCCGCCCCCTGCTTCTGGCCGCCCCGCTTCCGGCCCTCATTCAGCCAGGAAGAGGCAGGAGGAGGGGAAGTTGCTTCCTCCCTGCCTCTCCCCACCCCTGCCTGCCTGGGGCCAGGGAGGGCCTTCGCGGGGCTTCCTTGCACTCCCGCCGGCCTTGCAGGTCCACCGCCGGGCCCCTCATGGGGCTCGGCAGTGGAGCTGCAAGGCTGGCGGCGGCGGCCGGGACCGTTGGGGGTGGGGTGTGTGGCCTTATGACACACTTCCGGTGATGTCAGGGGGTGTGGCATATGCTAATGAGTTATGCTAATGAGTTCCCCTAGCTCTTTTTCTACGAAACGACCCCTGGTCAAACGGACCCGAACTGAAAAACAAGGGAAAGAAGCAGTGGCAAAGCAACTAAAAACAGCTGAGAGGCAGTTCAGCTATGGCTGTTTTGGGAGGTCCCTTTAAACTGGACTGCCCAAAAGACCTCACAAAGCAGCCAATCCTGTGGGGGTGAACTCTCCCAGCAGGCTCTGCTGGGACCTTGCTGGGTAGCCTGGTTTTGCTGGTAATTCCCAGCACTGTAATCTGTACACGGACCTAAGGATCACACATTTATATTATCTTTTAACCAGTATGGGTGCTTGTTCTGAGGCACTTAAGGTGCATAGACTTTTAAGTGATCTCAGCCCGGACATTACAGAGAAGGTGGCTAAGTTTCTCTCCTAGGCTTTAAAGCTGCATCTAAGGTTCTTTTAGATTTTATATGTGTGCTTTCAACCGGTTTTAAAATGTATAAATGGTACTGATATTTTATGCCAATAAAGGCTGACTTGACTTAACTTGCTGGTAATTCCCGAATTTTTCAGTTCTATTATACCCTATGGGGCCATTATAGTCAATGGCAAATCTCCTAGGGTATATTCAGTGGGCGGGGAGGGGGGTTGAAGTAGAGGCACCAAATTTGTAGTGTAGCTGCTGGAGCCTTTCCCCAAAGGAACCACCAAGTTTTTAAAAAATCGGACCAGGGAGTCCAATTATATGGGCATCCAAAGAGGCTCCCCCCATCCTCCATAGTTTCCAATAGTGGAGGAAAAACAAGGCAGGCATACTACAAGCCCAGCAGATTCTGCCAGAGAACCTCTGCAGTAGAAAGTGAGGTATGGGGAGGGGGAACCTCCTGATGGAACCTGGGTTTTTTTGGCCACTGTGTGACACAGAGTGTTGGACTGGATGGGCCTTTGGCCTGATCCAACATGGCTTCTCTTACGTTCTTTTTGTAAGGATCACTTAATTTCCCCCAATAAAACCCTTTTAAAATATTTGCGTATTAAAATCAGGGCTCTTTTTGTAGCAGGTACTCATTTGCATATTAAGCGACACACCCCTTATGTAGCCAATCCTCCAAGAGCTTACAGTAGCCCCTGTAAGAAGAGCTCTGTGAGCTCTTGGAGGATTGGCTACATTAGTGGTGTGTCACCCAATATGCATAGGGAATTCCTGCTACAAAAAGAGCCCTGTATTAATGTAAGATTAATATATATATTAAAATATATATATTGTATTAGATTTGTATCCCACCCTCCCCATATAGCTGGCTCGGGGTTCCATCAAATGTAATACACAATAATTAAAAACAGTTTGAAAGAAATCAGATAAAATACAGTCCAATTTCTATATATCTGATCAAAGCCTCTACAGATGTAACCTGTCACCGTTTGGTTCCAGATATTACTCAGATCTGATCCACTGAAAGGGAGACCCAATAGGTGGTGGGGGGGAAGGACTCCCGCTTCCTCAACTAAAAGCCTGGTGGAAGAGCTCCATCAACTAAAAGCCTGGTGGAAGAGCTCCATCTTGCAGGCTGTGTGGAACTGTAAAAGGTCCCGCAGGGCCCTAATTTAATACAGGGGCTCATTCACCAGGTAGGGGCCAGGGTTGAAAAGGCCCTTGTCCTAGTTGGGGCAAGACAGACATCGCTGGGGGCAGGGACTACCAGTAGATATTGATTAGCAGATCATAACACTCTTCGAGGCTCATAAGAAGAGAGGCGGTCTCACAGGTATGAGGGCCCCTGGCCGTAGATGGGGGAGGTCATGTACTCCCTGTTCCCAACTATACCACCTTCATGGAATCAAATTGTTGGGCTGCAATTCTCAAGCTCCTTACTCCAGAGTAGCTGCGTTTAAGTCTATCAGCCTCCTTGCAGGTGTGAATGATTCGAAGCCTGCCTCCTTACGAGAAGAGCCTCCCCCGTTTCCTTCAAGGGTAGCTTTAGAAGTTCTTTTACACGTGTCTGTCTTTTATCTTTGTTTGAAGTTAAAGTGTTTGCGGCTGTGAGTCTAAGATGGCATTTGCACAAAGCCACAAATAAACTCTTTGTAAAGGAGAGTTTTCTGGGTTTTTTTTTTTTAAAAAAGCACGACTTTACAAAATTCTGGTTTCCACAATAGGCTATGGAAACTCTGCGGAACGTGGCAGACTCTTGAACTCGCTTTCAGCATTTTTCAATATACACATCAATCGCGGATCATAAAAAAAAGAGAAATGTGTGTGTGTGGGGGGGGGAGATGGAATCAATATTGTGATGATAAGCTAGAAGAGAATTGTTCGGGGGCTGAATTCAACAGAAAATCAAACCAGGGCTGAACAGCCAGAGAATAATGGAACTGAATTCGGGAGCCAGGCGAGCATTTGGGGTTATTTTTAAAAAGCCTACCCATCTGCTGTCGGAGGTGTTAATGGGTGGAATCGGTGCCCCCGATAACAGGGACAGCAACGCTCTCAAATTTGGGGTATAAACGAGGGCGGCGCAGAATATTCGCTGGCTTTGATGTTTGGATTGAATGTAGCGCTTTGGAGATGAGCGTTGGAAACGTGTGCCATTCAACTATTGGGATAGTTGCTTTAGTAGCTTTTCATAAAAGCGTGATACTGAGTGCAGTAAATAAATCTCCCAAGAAATATATTGCAAAAAAAAAAAAAAGTAAACTTACATTTATTCAAGTAGATCCAGTTCCCTTTCAGGTTGCAGTCGAAAGAGGAGAAAGAAGCCTAACTCGAAGAGCACTTTCCCTCACACAAATGGCCAGCTTGTCTGGCATCACATGTGTGGGAGAATGAGGGCATTGTTCCTACAGGAGAGACCTACAGAGACACATGTCTCCGTGGAAAGCCATGTGGAGAGAGGGAGAGGACAAAGTGAGACAGAGGTCAGAGGGCAGTTCCCAGGCAAAGACAAAGAGAGGCATCCCACCTAGACACATTTAGAGTGATGTGAAGGGGGGTGGGGGGACTCGGAGAACAGCTCCCAGGTTAGCAAAAAGGAAATCAAGGAAATAACATCTATACACACTGAGGTCCTTTCCACAATACACCTTAAATCCTGGTTCAACCCTGTCCCCAAACTTACATTCTACACTACACACGAGTTCACCCCTGTGATTATCTCGGGGTATTTTTTGTTTCCAAATTACATTGAGGTCAAACCGGTTCCCCCCCACACTTGTCCCGGAATAAACGGACGCGGTTATAACCAGGGATAAATGCAAGGTATTGTGTCGCGAGTTGAACTCTGATAAAACCAGGGATGAGATCCAAGTGCAGAAAGGACATGAGAATGATATAACTCCCCCCTCCAATGTCCAGGCAGGCTGAGTGACTCACTCTAACAACAACACTATAATGGTGAGAATACTGACCTTTTTGCTCTGTCGTTCACTAATATTATCCCCCCCTGTCTTCTCCAGCACACACGCAAGCCTGGCTATTGCTGTTTTCACCTGGATCAGTCATAGAAGCAATTCCAGCCAACCAGGGATCACAGATTGAACAAGGTGTACAGGACTGACCCACGCAGTCCAGTCCAGGAATGCGAGGGAATCCAGTATTTCATCACATTAAACAACAACCCACGAGGTAGGCTATACCCTCTCAGGTTTTCAGAACAATTTGCCACTAGAATCTCTTTCCATAGTCCCTGCCTTTTCCCAAGGGAAGAGATTCAAGCCCTTAGTTGGAATCTGGGTTTTACACATCAGCAGCTCTACTCAGAGATGCACACTATTTACTCTTACAAAGGTAGCATATGTGGTCAGCGTCAGCCACAAGATTTAGCCTTGGAGTTCAAGTTACACCTCAGAAACAATTAGAAATAAGGATCTTTATTCAGTACAGAGCATAGCAAACAGACTATTAGAGGATACTGAAATAAAAAACCTAAGGCTATTTGCCTTAACTACACATTAATGATTCATAGTTACCAAATTCAGGAACATCCAACAGTCAAAGACAGTCCAAGGGATTTTAAAGGGAAATCCCATTTTGGACAAGCATGTGGCCTAACTCACAAAGCAGCTGTTTGTTTCCCAAGAGGCAGCATTTCAGGTGCAATAAACAGACAATGGCAAGAGGAGAGAAGAGAGCAAGAGCTAAGAGCAAGAGAGTTACTCCCATAGTGATAAATGGAATTATGCCCCAATTTAATCGCAATCAGCTGTGGCCATCAGCCAATCACGAGTGGACAGGGGTGTGTGGCCAGTTCTTGGTTGCCATAGCTGTGTGTGGGGATAGGCTAGAAGTTTGGAGGCCCTGCCTGCAGTCAGGTGACCTAAACCCCAGCTTCTTCATTCCCAAGTGACATTTTCCATGTAGCCCACAGCCAGGAGCCATCAGGTCCGACTCTTGACATAAAGGTGTGAAGGAATGAGGTATATAGCATGGCTATCAAGTTGCTCCGGCCACCTGGTCAGGCCATCTGGCTTGCAACAGGAAAGAAAGACACAGCATGTTATCAGAAAGACATCACAGGAGAAGGCAGGAGACTTTTAGAAATCAATATTTCTATAAACAAGGTAATGCCACGACATGGAGATTTGGCTATGTCTGCTACATACTACATCACTACTTCACAAAGGGTGACTGAAGGTCAAGGTGAGGCTGCGGATGGGAGCGTACATGACAATCACTAGTGGGTTACAGGCTATGCCTTCCCCAAGGCAGGCAGCAGATCTTCAGGAACAGTGTAATGGGGGTGTTTAGTAGTAGGCGAAATTGGTAGACATCACTGGGAAACCCAAATGTCTTTTCCCAGAAAAGGGGGAGCGGTGGCACAGTGGGGGGAGCGGTGGCACAGTGGGTATATCCCACTGTCTTAACATCCGAACTGTGTCAGTTTGAGCCCCGCGCTGGTGTGAGCAGCCAGCCTGTCGTCCCCAGCTCATCGTTCACCCAGTGATTTGAAAGCCCCGGCAAGTAGATAAAATGGGAACCACTCCTTAGAGAGGGTGGGCACACCCACTCCCCTGTGGGAAGGTGTTAGCTGTCGTATGTGTGACGTCCTGCCCCAGGACCGGAAAGGCGGAAGAACTACTCGGCTACAAAAATCCCTGCAGTGGGATGCTCTGGCCAGGTGGTGGCAGTGTGGCGATACGACATACGGGTCCTGAAGCCCCAACGTCATCAAGCCAGTCGACGGGGCCGTTTGGGCCAGTCATGACCTCTGATCCAAGCCAGAGACGTTTCGACCATGCAGTTACGGCGTGTGCAATTAAAAATGAATTATATGTTGTCTTTCCTATCCCCTATGAAACATTGTTAGTCCCCTGTCTAAAGTGTAACTGTAAATCACTTTGAGCCCACTTGTGGGGAAAGCGATTAATAAATCGAAAGCATTATAACTGGGAAGCGTAAGTGAGAGCCAGCTTATATTTGTTTGTTTGCTTGTTTGATTGATTGATTGATTGATTGGATTTATACCCCACCCTCTTTACCAAAGCAGGCTCAGGGTGGCTTGGTTTAGTGGTTGAGAATGGTGGACCCTATCTGGAGAACTGGGTTTGATTCCCCACTCCTCCACATGAAGCAAGCTGGGTGACCTTGGGTCAGTCACCACTTGTGGGGAAAGCGATTAATAAATCGAAAGCATTATAACTGGGAAGCGTAAGTGAGAGCCAGCTTATATTTGTTTGTTTGCTTCTTTGTTTGACTGATTGATTGATTTATACCCCACCCTCCCTGACAAAGCAGGCTCAGGGTGGCTTGGTTTAGCGGTCGAGAATGGTGGACCCTATCTGGAGAACTGGGTTTGATTCCCCACTCCTCCACATGAAGCAAGCTGGGTGACCTTGGGTCAGTCACAGTTCTCTCGGAGATGTTCTCTCAGAGCTCTCTTGGCCCCACCTGCCTCACACGGTGTCTGTTGAGGGGAGAGGAAGGGAAGGCGATTGTAAGCTGCTCTGAGACTCCTTCAGGTAGTGAAGAGCATAGTATAAAACCAACTCCAAGTCCTCCTCTTCTTCTTCTGCTTCTTCTCTTCATAGCATACTAGGCTACATGCCAGAATTTTCAAGCACTTTTCAAGCGAATCTCCCTTTCCCTGCTATATTGCAAGACTCTGTGCCCCACTTCAGCATGTTGACAAGTCTGACCATGGGGCAGGGTTGCCTACCAGTAGATTCATAGAATCGTAGAGTCACAGAGTGGGAAGGGGCCATCCGGGCCATCTAGTCCAACCTCCTGCTCAATGCGGGATCAGCCTAGAACATCCCTGAAGAGTGTTTGTCCAGCCGCCCCTTAAGGACTGCCAGGGAGGGGGAGCTCACCTCCTCCCTAAGCAGCTGATTCCACTGTCGAACAACTCAGTTGTTCACAACCTGTGGGAGTCAATGGGTGTGGGGACATGGGAGGGCACCATTGGTCAATAGTGTGGTGTCACTTCTGGGGAATACTTGGAAGTGACATCACATAAGAGAAGCCAATGTTGGATCAGGCCAATGGCCCATCCAGTCCAACACTCCGTCACACAGTGGCCAAAAATACCAGGTGCCATCAGGAGGTCCAGCAGTGGGGCCAGGGCACTAGAAGCCCTCCCACTGTTGACCCTCCCCAAGCACCAAGAATACAGAGCATCCCTTGCCCCAGACCTAGAGATCATATAAGAACATGAGAGAAGACAATGTTGGGTCAGGCCAATGGCCCATCCAGTCCAACACTCCGTCACACAGTGGCCAAAAATACCAGGTGCCATCAGGAGGTCCACCAGTGGGGCCAGGGCACTAGAAGCCCTCCCACTGTTGACCCCCCCCAAGCACCAAGAATACAGAGCATCCCTTGCCCCAGACCTAGAGTTCATATAAGAACATGAAAGAAGCCAATGTTGGGTCAGGCCAATGGCCCAACCAGTCCAACACTCCGTCACACAGTGGCCAAAAATACCAGGTGCCCTCAGGAGGTCCACCAGTGGGGCCAGGACAGTATAAGTCCTCCCACTGTAGCCCCCCCCCTCAGCACCAAGAAAACAGAGCATCACTTGCCCCAGACTGAGAGTTCCTATCTATATCTTGTGGCTAATAATTCCACATCTTTGGAGGAATTGTTGGAATCTCTATGGCAAAACCATAGACTTACTGACAATTCTTAGAGCAGACTGATGTCACTTTTGAGTTTTCCCTGGAAAGGACTCTAAAAATATTTCCCCTCCTGCCACCCACCAGAGTGGCAGCAGGAAAAAAAGAACCGTATTAATCAAATCCCGGTCCATCTTCAGTGGCTCCCAATTTAAGAACACAGGAATATAAGAGGATAACTTGAACAGACACACAAATGTGTGCGGACGGGCATGCACACAGCTGTCATCGCTCCATAGGGTGTGCATAAAATGTCCAACGGGTTACACGGGGATGAGAAGCCACTGCTTCTGGATCAGTGCACTGTCCTTCGGTAGACCTATCAAGCTGACAGCTGGAGCACAAGGCCGGCCACACATGAGTGCCCGGGAAGAGTGTCTCTGGGTGTTATCCTTGTGTATGTCGACAAAACAGGAGTACGGCAGCCCAGAAAGCAAGTTAACAAAGCCAGGCCGAGCTTGTTTCTGCTGCAGTGAGGGACTCCTTGGCTGAATCCAGTGTGAGAGCCAACATGGTGTAGTCGCTACAGTGTCAGGCTAGGCTCTGGGAGACCCGGGTTCGAATCCCTGCTTGTGTCATGGGAGCTTGCCGGGTGACCTTGGGGCAGTCACACACTCTCAGTCCGAACCTTCCTCGCAGGGTTGTTCTGAGGATAAAAGGGAGGAGAGGTGAATGACGTAAGCCTCTTTGGGTCCACAATATGGAGAAAGGCAGGGTAAGCTCGCTGGGTGACCAAGGGCCAGTCACACTCTCTCAGCCTACCTTCAGGCCCGTAGCCAGGAATCTCTAAGTCGGGGGGCATTTACATTCCTTCAGTGGGAAGGTAACAGCGTTCCGTGTGCCTCGGCGTCCAGTCATGCCAGACACATGACCACGGAAACGTCTTCGGACAGCGCTGGCTCTTCGGCTTGGAAACGGAGATGAGCACTGCATCCCTAGAGTCAGATTCGACTGGCTTTTGACCAAGGGAGACCTTTACCTTTATCTTACCTTTCTCGCTGAGAGTCAAGCCAGATCACAGAGAGGGATTCAAAACAATCCACAGGATAGGACATTCAATAAACAATGAAATGGGTTTTGGGGTGTCGAACCAACCAGAGATCTAAAAATAAAAAAGAAATGAAGGAAAACATAAGTGTCAAGATGACGTGTTAAACTACGCAAAATTATCCAGTAGGATCATATTTTCAGCAAACTATATCTTGTTGTATAGCCCAGTCTCTAATAACTCATCTGAGTAGCTTTGTGAAGCCCTGACCTGGTTAGTATTTGGACGGGAGACCACAAAAGAAGCCTTCTCCTTGAAAAGAAACAAATTCACCTCTAGATATTGTCTATGTCTGTTGATTTTGAATTTTAGAAAGATATTGTTTTGAAATTTGTAGAGTTTCCCACGTATTTCCGATTATTTCACAATTTGGTTGGTATTCGACATTCATTTACTTTATTTGTATAAGACATGATATATTTGTCATTTGACAGTATGTGACAGCTGATGTGCAACAGCATTTATTATCTGACAACCGGGGGACCTGCGAGACTCGCGGGGGGAAATCCCATCTTCTGCCCCATGGTCAAGCCTGGCCTGGCCCCAAGCGCTACTGCCCACCTTTATGCCAGGCTGTGGCAAGTTGTCTGCCATGGCAGCTGGGCCCAGAGCAGCTGCTGGCATCCATTGTGGTGGGGGAGGGCCTGGAGCCGCTTCCAGCATCCACCACCATTGAAGCTAGCCTTGGCAGCCAGGCCTGGAGATGCTCCCAGCATTCGATGACATGGCAGAGGGTTTAGAACCTCTCTCGGCAACTGATGTTGTGGTGGCCATGCCTGGAGCCTTGCCCTGTGTCCTTGGAAGGGAGACCACCAAGGAAGACTTTGCAGAGGCAGGCAGTCACAAACCACCTCTGCTGAATCACATACCTTGAAAACCCCTTGCTGGGGTCACCATAAGTTGGAAGCTAAGTAGAATCGATACTTGGAGGGGAGACCACCAAGGAAGACTCTGTAGAAGAAGGCAATGGCAAACCAGCTCTTTTCACTTGCCTTGAAAGCTCCTTGCTTGGGTCATCATAAGTTGGAAGTAGAGTCGGTACGTGGAAGGGAGACCACCAAGGAAGACTCTGCTGAAGAATGCAATGGGAAACGACCTCTGTTTCTCACTTGCTTAGGAAGCCCTTTGCTGGGGTCACCATAAGATCACCAAGGAATGCTCTGCAGAAGAAGGCAATACAAAACCATATCTGCATTTCACTTGCCTGAAAGCCCCTTGCCTGGTCATGAGAAGACAACCAAGGAAAGCTCTGAAGAGGAAGGCAATTAAAACCACATCTGTGTTTCACTTGTCTTACAGTCCCTTGCTTGGTCACCATAAGACCACAAAGGAAGACTCAGCAGAGGAGGAGGAGGAAGAAGAAGAAGAAGAAGAACAAGAAGAAGAAGAAGAAGAAGAGATTGGATTTATACCCCGCCCTTCACTTGGAGTCTCAGAGCGGCTTACAAACTCCTTTCCCTCCCCCTCCCCACAACAGACACCCTGTGAGGTGGGTGGGACTGAGAGAACTCTGACACAAACTGCTCTTTCTCAAGGACAGCTGTGCCAGAGCTTGTGACTGCCCCAAGGTCACATCAGCAGGTGCAAGGGGAGGAGTGGGGAAGCAAACCCGGTTCTCCCAGATTAGAGTCTGCACACTTAACCACTACACCAAACCCCCTCTGCTTTTCACTTGCCTTAAAGTCCCTTGTTGGTCACCATAAGACCACCAAGGAAGGCTCTGCAGAGGAAGGCAAAGGCAAACCACCTCTGTTTTTCACTTGCCTTAAAGTTCCTTGCTTGGTCACCCTAAGACCACCAAGGAAGGCTCTGCAGAGGAAGGCAAAGGCAAACCACCTCTGCTTTTCACTTGCCTTAAAGTCCCTTGCTTGGTCACCATAAGACCACCAAGGAAGGCTCTGCAGAGGAGAGCCATGGCAAACCACCTCTGTTTTTCACTTGCCTTGAAAGCCCCTTGCTGGGGTCACCATAAGGCTAGGATGAGAGACCACCAAGGAAGACTCTGGAAAGGAAGGCCATGGCAAACAGCCTCTGCTTCTCACTTGCCTTGAAAGCCCCTTGCTGGGGTTGCCGTAAGTCGGCTGCGACCTGTGGAAATGGGCAGTTGTCTGTTTAAAAGTATTCCCATCAAGCCTCTACTAAAAGGACAGGCCATTTTTGTCCTCCAGGCAGTTGGCAAGCCTAGTCTTCTCAATAATTAATTTTGAGAATCTTGTGTTTTTTTAATAAGTTGAAATCCAGTCACTGGGGAGGGGGGAACGCTCCGGTAATGTACTGAAATATGATTTTTTTTTTTAACAAAAGAAAGAAAGAGAAGATTTTTCAGGATGATATGAGGACATATTAAGGCCAAAGCCATTGCGAATGCCGGAATATGATTTTATTTCAAGTTCGAAATTGGATTTCTCGGGAAGCCCCCGCCCACAAAAAGTCAAACATTTCACTCTGGTTTTTTTGTTGGTTTTTTTTAAGCTCCCCAATTGATTAAAGTTTCTGAAAGAGCAGGACTAGGAAAGAAGGATTTGAAATGGACTTCAACCAAATATCTGTCATTTGTTATCTCCGAAGGAGGGATAAGATAATGACCCGAGAAGGCTTTCCTGCTGTCTGTGAAACAAAGCTTCGTGTTCCTTGGCTAAGACCAGCAAATGCTACATTTGTAAAAGAAATCCGAATGGAAATGAATTTTCGCTGCCTTTCCTCTTCAAATTGGCAGAGTCAGCTTTGCATGAAGACGCTGGGAGAAGACTCGTGTCTGGGAGGCCCATCTTTTTTAGCGGCAAAGCGTTCGGGTAGAAAGTCTGATGCTGTCTAGAATAATGAACGGCGGGCTTCTAGCCCAGTGTGTTTGCCGAGCAAGGAGGCTACCGAACTTGATCCAGTTTTAACTGAGACCGATTCCACACAAGAGCTTTGCTGCGGTTGCGCCTCCCTTTGGCCCGCTTCTATTGGTCAATTTCCCACTTGAAGCCACGCGGCTGCATTTTGACCCATGGCTTTGCCCGATTTTTCCCACGGTTTCATGATCCTCAAAAAACAGGTTCACGAAACCGCATGGAAAATTGGGCGAAGCCGCGGGTCAAAATGCAGCCGTGCAGCTTCGAGTACACCCCTATGTTCTAAATTGTCAGAAGGCAACACCCACCGCTCAGGCTCCACTGGACTCTTTTGGATTGCTAGCTATTGGGGGGGGGGGAGAATGTGCAGATCTGTCCTCGCAGAGGAGGGAGAGCTTGTACCTGAATAAAACTTGGTCTTAAAGGTGCCACTGGACTGTTTTGGACCGAGGGGCCGAGGGGGGCCGAGGGGGGCGGAGCTCTGCAACTTATCTGGCTGCTTCTTGCTCTGACTGAGGGCTGCTGGGAGCAGGGGGTGGGGCTTGTTGCATGTGCCCGCCCCCTAGGCTCTTTACTGCAGGAGCTCCGCTCCTGTGCGCTCCTGCAGGAAATGACCCCTGTGCCTTAGACTAAATAGAACAGAGACATAAACGAGAACAGGGTGGGTCAACTAGGAGAAAACTTAGTCCGTCTCAGAAAGAATGATAGGGAGCAAATGGAACTATCATATAGCCTGGAATAGGGTTGCCAGGTCCCCCCAGCCACCAGCAGAGTATGGAGAACGTGGGGGGGGGGAACGTGCAGATCTGTCCTCACAGAGGAGGGAGAGCTTGTACCTGAATAAAACTTGGTCTCAAAGGTGCCACTGGACTGTTTTGGACCAGGGGGCTGCGAGGGGGGGGGGGGCTCTGCAGTTTACCTGGCTGCTTCTTGCTCTGACTGAGGGCTGCTGGGAGCAGGGGGTGGGGCTTGTT
The DNA here is from genome assembly GCF_001447785.1 of Gekko japonicus. Taxonomy (NCBI): domain Eukaryota; kingdom Metazoa; phylum Chordata; class Lepidosauria; order Squamata; family Gekkonidae; genus Gekko; species Gekko japonicus. The sequence continues at coordinate 100,598 of NW_015173205.1, read as the reverse complement.
GCATGTGCCCGCCCCCTGGGTTCTTTACTGCCGGAGCTATGCTCCTGTGTGCTCCTGCAGGAAATGACCCCTGCCCTGGTTAACAGCCTTGCTCAGGTCTCGCAAATGGAGAGCCATAGCTTCCTTGATTGAGTCAATCCATCTCCAGTTTGATCTTCCTCTTTTCCTGCTGCCTTCCTCTTTCTCTGGCATGACTGTCTCTTCCACTGACTCTTGTCTTCTCATAATGAGGCAAAAGAACAGTAGCCTCCATTTAGTCAGGGACAGTTCAGGCTCGATCGATTGAGAACCCACTGACTCGTCTTTTTGGAAGTCCACAGATACCCGGGTTATTCCCGCTGCAAATGTCTCTTCCCCACATTTATTTATTTATTATTTGCATTAATATCCCGCCCGTCCCGCGAGCAGGCTCAGGGCGGGTAACATCATTAGAATGAATACGATTTCCGTTTAAGACATTAAACATTCAAACACGATAAACCACGGTAACAATTAAAACAATGGGCACAGCTTGGAACAGCGTCAGTTGGCTATAAAGTTCTGGCCCGATGGTGCCATGATTTAAAGGGCAGTTGTCGGTGGTCAGTAGACAGGTGACAGGTGACAGCAACCTCAGGGAGGCCATAGATGGGCGCCCGCCACCTCAACCAAAGGTCCGGCAGAACAGCTCCATCTTGCAGGCCCTGTGGAATTGAAGGAGATCCCGCAGGGCCCTGGTCTCAATAGGGAACATGTTCCACCAGGCCGGGGCCAGAACAGAGAAAGCCCTGACCCTGGTTGAGGCAAGGTGGGCATCTTTCGGGCCAGGGACCACCAGGAGATGTTGATCTTTCGAGTGTAACGCTCTTCGAGGCATATATGGGAACTTTACAGATCTGGGAACTTCTTCTTTGCCTTGGAAGAAGAAGAGAAGAGATTGGATTTATACCCTTCCCGTCACTACCCAAAGGTGTCTCAGAGTGGCTTACAATCTCCTTCCCCTTCCCCTCCCCACAACAGACACCCTGTGAGGTAAAAGAAGAAGAAGAAGAGATTGGATTTATACCCCGCTCTTCACTACCCAAAGGAGTCTCAGGGCGGCTTACAAACTCCTTCCCCTCCCCTTCCCACAACAGACACCCTGTGAGGCAGGTGGGGCTGAGAGAGCTCTTGACAGAAACTGCTCTTTTTCAAGATCAGCTCTTATCAGAACTACGGCTTGCCCAAGGTCATCCAGCCAGGTGCAAGTGGAGGGGTGGGGAATCAAACCCCGTTCTCCCAGATTAGAGTCCGCGCACTTAACCACGACACCAAACTGGCTCTCAATTAGCTCTGATTTAGAACAACCTATACTGGACAACAGGATTCCCATCAGGTGTCACAACAACTCTTTACAATATCAAAAACAAACACCGTGATGTCTTTTTTTAAAAAATAAAGAAATAATATTCTAGGGAATGTGATTTCAAAGCAGCTTTCAAGTGGCTGAGCACGACGGAAATCAGGGGGAATGTCGGGATATAATTACTCGCTTCCGAGTGAAATCTACCATGAAGAGAAGAGCCATTTTGCTCCACCTTTTCTTTCCCTCCTCTTTCCCCGCATGAATGACAGCTCTGAAGTGTATGGTGCATAGCTGAGCGCAAGGAAACATTCCCGCACAAATCATTAGCACCCTTCGTTTGCCAGAGGAGGCATTAGTGGCTCCATGATTCCGAACCAAACAATTGTCAGCTGTTATCCTCTCTTTAACAAGGCAATTAAAAAAAATCCTCATCATGCCAAGTGGAGAGGGGAGGTCAAACCAAGGTGTCGGGAAATTTGATACTCGAGTTCCCTTCTAGCGCAGACATGTGGGGTAATTGGGTCAAGCCTGTGGCTCCGTCTGCACACCCACTGCTTCCATAGCATGGCTTGGTTTGCAGCTATGTCTATGGCTCAGAGCGAGGACTGTGTGTGAAGCATTTCTCTTCGGACTCCATTTTTCAGCCAGAACCCTTCAGGTTGCTGACTTGCATATTCCGGCCTTAAATTCTGTGTCTGCGATGTACATGGAATTGTGATCAAAGCCCTCCATGGATGATCCATCTGTCCATTCAATCAACATGCATGGAGTGGATACCAGTGTGCCGGGACTGCCCCAGTCTCCACAAGGTCACCAGCCCAATAGCATGTCTTCTACACGTGGAGGACGTCTACATGCGTTGGTGCTGTCCCTGTGATTGTGACCATTGCTTTTTAAAATGTTCCTGATCCTGAAGACCGAGCCTATTTGCCCCTGGTTTTTCTCCATGCGGAGACGCTGTGTGTGTGAACCAGCATGTGCTGAGTCCAGTTGGTCGCCACGGATACCCTTCACTGAAATCTGGATACGCAGTCCAAAAGCAGGCCGAGAAACAGAGCTGAAGGTCAGAAAGCCGTGAAATCAGTCAAAGGTTTCAGGAGCTTTGTGAGGAATGGAGGCTGATGGCCAGGATCTGGTCCAAGCACCCACGGTTGATTCCGTGTGGAGGCAATTGAGCAGGGGTGTTTGTGATCAGGTCCTCCCTTCCCTGGGAGTCACTCTGCAAAGACTCACAGCCTCTCACATTGCCTTTGCAACAGCTGTAGTCTGGCACTTCTCTCTTGCACATTTAAACTCTGGTGTTCCCTGCATCTGGGACACTCAGGTGAGCTAGGTGAAGATTCTGACCTCAGGGTGTCTCCAACGGGGGGTGCTGGGCAATGTTCCCTCTAAGGTGTAGAGTCTTGTGAGCAAAAATTCTATTTTGTGAGCTCCTGGCATTCAAGTTGTAAGCGAGCAATTTGGCTACTGCATAAATTAGCTTGCTCTGGAGCCATTCTTCCTGAGCCAAGACAAAAATGTGTGAGCTGGAAGCTAAAAAACTGTGAGCTAGCTCACACTAACTCAGCTTAGAGGGAACACTGGTGCTGGGCCAGGCTCTGGATCAGTCTCTCCCTCTGGCTGCACCTCGGTCTCTTCACCTTGCTGACCCTCCTGTGCAGCTGCTGGGGCTTCTTCTCCCTCAGGTGCTGGTAGAGGTTCCTCTTTGGGGCTGACTCCAGAGGAGGCTGGGTTGCTCCATGCAGTTTGGAGAGCCAGTTTGGTATAGTGGTTAAGTGCGCGGACTCTAATCTGGGAGAACCAGGTTTGATTCCCCACTCCTCCACTTGCACCTGCTGGATGACCTTGGGCAAGCTGTAGTTCTGATAAGAGCTGTTCTTGAAAAGGAGCAGTTTCTGTCAAGAGCTCTCTGCCCCACCTACCTCACAGGGTGTCTGTTGTGGGGAGGGAAAGGAGTTTGTAAGCTGCTCTAAGACTCCCTTGGGTAGTGAAGGGCGGGGTATAAATCCAATCTCCTCCTCCTCCTCCTCCTCTTCTTCTTCGTGGTTAAGTGCGCGGACTCTAATCTGGGAGA
>NW_015173205.1:90217-97000 GCF_001447785.1 Gekko japonicus | reverse complement strand
TTCTTCTTTTTCTTCTTTTTCTTTTTCTTCTTCTTCTTTTTCTTCTTCTTCTTCTTCTTCTTCTTCTTCTTCTTCTTCTTCTTCTTCTTCTTCGGAATAGTCAGCCTCAGCAGAGCCAGGGCCTAGGACACAGCAGTTACACAGAGGTGGCTTGCATACAGTACACTCTTGACCACTCTCAGGCTATGTGTGTAGACTGAATGCTCAGACAGATTGTCTGCAGTGGATTGCAAAACATTCTAGCTGTAAGGTACCCTTTCCACACTAACATGCCTACCAAACAGTCCTGCATGTCACCCAAAGAATCGACCTGAGTGTTGCAAAGGATTCTGGGACATCAACAAAAAGGATCAAAAAGCTTGGGGTAGTGGTTAAGAGCAGTGGATTCTAATCTGGAGAACCAGGCTTGATTCCCCACTCCTCCACAAGTCACTTCCGACTTATGTCAACCCTCTGAATCAACGTCCTCCCAAACATCCTGTCATTAACCGCTTTACTCAGGTCTTGCAAACTGAGGGCCTTTGTGGCTTCCTTGATTGAGTCGATCCATCTCGTGTTGGATCTTCCTTTTATCCTGCTGGCCTTCAACTTTTCCTAGCATTATTGCCTTTTCCGTTGATTTGTCTTCTCATAATATGGCCAAAGTATGGTAGCCTCAGGAGCTGCGGTGGCTCAAGTGGCTCAGTTAGTCTTCTAGGGAGAGTTTGGGCTTGATTTCATCTAGAACCCAGTGGTTCGTCTTTTTGGTAGTCCACCACAGTATCCGTAAAACTCTCCCCCAACACCACATTTCAAGGAAATCAACTTACTGACAGCTTTTTGTCATTGTCCAGCTTCCATACCTGTGCATAGTAATGGGGAATGCTAATGCACAATCAGCAAACAGCCCATCAACCAAATCAATGATTGTTCTAGCATCCCTACCTATAATAGAAGAAGAAGAGATTTGATATATACCCCACCTTCGGCTTTGAAACGGAGATGAGCACCGCAACCCTAGAGTCGGACTCGACTGGCTTTCGAGCAAGGGAACCTTTACCTTTACCTTATGATAGCCTCAGTTAGTCTTCCAGGGAGAGTTTGGGCTTGATTTCATCTAGAACCCACTGGTTCGTCTTTTCGGTAGTCCACCACAGTATCCGTAAAACTCTCCCCCAACACCACATTTCAAGGAAATCAACTTACTGACAGCTTTTTGTCATTGTCCAGCTTTCATACCTGTGCACAGTAATGGGGAGTGCTAATGCACAATCAGCAAACAGTCCATCAACCAAATCGATGATTGTTCTAGCATCCCTACCGATGATAGAAGAAGAAGATGCCGGCCACATGACCACGGAAACGTCTTTGGACAGTGCTGGCTCTTCGGCTTTGAAACGGAGATGAGCACCGCAACCCTAGAGTCGGACTCGACTGGCTTTCGAGCAAGGGAACCTTTACCTTTACCTTATGATAGCCTCAGTTAGTCTTCCAGGGAGAGTTTGGGCTTGATTTCATCTAGAACCCACTGGTTCGTCTTTTCGGTAGTCCACCACAGTATCCGTAAAACTCTCCCCCAACACCACATTTCAAGGAAATCAACTTACTGACAGCTTTTTGTCATTGTCCAGCTTTCATACCTGTGCACAGTAATGGGGAGTGCTAATGCACAATCAGCAAACAGTCCATCAACCAAATCGATGATTGTTCTAGCATCCCTACCGATGATAGAAGAAGAAGCTTAAAGAAGAGAGAAGAAGAGACTGTCCTTTGCCACTCTTCTCCATCTCTGCTGCCTGTAGATCAACAGAAAGGAAAGAAGGAGAATTTTCTGGGACAGAGTGTAATTCAGCCGCCATGGCCGATAGAAAGAGGGTCACACCATTCTCCGGCATTTGGTGGAGAAAAGACCATCCCTTCACATGAGAGTTCACGGGCCCCCTGCCTCTGTGTTTCTGCCTCTCATCTTCTCCTTCAATAAAAGGCAAGCTCTTTGAAGTTGTTTATCAAAAAGGGATCATTAAGATGAAATGCGAGGCTGAAATAAGGACAGGCCGCCTCTCTTTCTGGGACACCAAGATGGTCCCCTGATGGCGTAGAAAGCTAACCCAAATGTAACCACAGGGGAGACGCATTTTTTTTTAAAGAAGGTAAACAGCCTTTTCCAGACTCAAAAGGAGAGTGGTTTTGAAGTTCTCCTCATTACTGGGGATGATCCCCAGAGTTGTGAGATTATGTCTTCCTTCCGTGTTGGGGGCATTTGTCAAGGCTGATCTGCCTTTTTGCTAGGGTTGCCAGACCCCTGTGGAGGCAGGGGTCTTTCTCTGCCGGGCCCCACCCCTACCCCCACTGCTGATCAGCTGGGGACTTATCAGGAGACAGAGGAAGGCCCAGGCTTCGTTACTGGCCATGTGGTGATGTCACTTCCTGTATGAACCGGGAAGTGATGTCATCACATCGGCAATGGCGAGGTCACACTCTGGTATTTGGGGCAAACCCTCTATGGTAGAAGCCCATTTCTACCATAGAGTTTTTGCCCAAATACTTGAGTGTTGCCCTGACATCGCGATGTGCTGACGTCACTTCTGGCACACACCAGAAGTGATGTGGCCACGTTGCCGGCAACATCACCTGGGCCTTCCTCTCAGTCCTGGTAAGTCTCTTCATCCCCTGCCAGTTGCCAAGAGGTACCTGGCAACCCTACCTGGTGTGGTAAAGTAACCTAAGCTTAAAGAAGAGAGAAGAAGAGACTGGATTTATACCCCGCCCTTCACTCAGAGTCTCAGAGCGGCTTACAATCTCCTTTCCCTTCCCCTCCCCACAACATAAACCCTGTGTGGTAGGTGGGGCTGAGAGAGCTCGGTTATGGACTGGGTCGTATCATCATATGTGGTGGACATGTAAAAAGGTTAATACATTCTGGATTGAAGTGCATACCTGTTTACAGCCAATCTTGAATATCACAATACCTTTCAAGCCAGAAAATATTTTGTTAAATTGTCTACCAGATGAGTTAGATAAGTATCATAGGCCCCGGTCACACGCAGGATTTGCCGCGCTAAAGGCATGAATGTCAGGCGGATTTTCAGGGCGCAATCACACCGCAACATCTGGGAAGCGTAGCGCACCCGTGGCCAACCCGTGGCATCCCGCCGAAGATGCGCTGTAAAAACCTACTGCGGAAAGTGCACTAGTATCCAGAAAACATGGGGCAGGGGTGGGCGTCTGATTGCGGGAGCGCTAGTATCCCGTGGCATCTGGCGCCCGTCCACATCCCGTCGCGAACCGGATGTTTTTCGTAAGCGCATGCGCTCAAACACAAAACTGAAAGCAGTGCTGCTCCGCGGAACTGCGCATGCACACAAACGCGAAATGCTTGCTGTGCCACTTCTTTGTCATGCTCCAGCATTGCCGTGTGATCACCAGCGATGATCCAGCCTCGCCTAAGTGCAGAGACTCGGGGGACCGTGTGATCGGGCTACCGCACTTTATTTTGCTCCGGAGCAAACAGCCACACCTCCCCCCCGCGTTATCTGGCCCGTGTGACCGGGGCCATAGATTATTTTATTTTACATGTTATAACAGCTGCTAGAATCCAATTTGCAATGACATGGAAGACACTGAAGATACCAATGCTTCATGGGTTGATGTTAAAGATTATGGAATGTGCTGAAATGGACAAGTTGACAAACATATTAAAAAGAAAAATGGAAGAAGAATTTATGAGACCCTGGAGGGCGTTTTATGACTGGTTAAAACTCAAATTTTTCTTTTCCCCTTCCCCCTCTTCTTTATATAAACTAACAAAATTCTTAAAAAGAGAGAGCGAGAGAGAGAACTGCTCTGAGAGTACTTGTGACTGACCAAAGGTCCCACCAGCAGCTGCATGTGGAGGAGTGGGGAATCAAACCCAGTTCTCCCAGATCGGAGTTCACACTCTTAATCAATACGCCAAACTGGCTCTCTGGGTTAAGTTTTAAAAAACTCTTCAGCAACATACACCATAAAGCCAAAGAATGCTTTATTGAAGAATAAGAAGAAAAGATTTTAAAAGCACTATGTATCGTTCCAGTGGCAGTTGAAGTACACAGAAAGCAAGAAAACTATCTGGCTGGATGTTTACTTAGTTCAGTAGCAAGACGTTGGCCTCTCATGGCTAAAAGCAAAGATGCTCCAGGGCATACAACCAAAGTCCGCAGGTGACACGTATGAGGTGGGGGGAAGAAAACAAGAAAAGCCAAAGGAAAGAGATCGACCATCCTAACACAGGCTATGGCTGGACCTCCTGATGGCCCCTGGTATTTTTGGCCACTGTGTGACAGTGTTGGACTGGAGGGGCCATTGGCCCGATCCAACATTGGCTTCTTATGTTCTTAAGTGGCCAAAAACAGGAAGTGACATCCTCATCATAGAGCTTTGTTGGATTCCTAGAATGTCACTGCATTGCTGTGGATTTTTCATCCAGAAGTAATGTTGCGGAATGTATAATACCCGTTCTACCTCTACCCACATAAGTCTCCTGCCTGTCGCCATACCTATTATCAGGCCAACGCCTTTCTTTTCACCCAGACTTTTAACTGGAGTGTTTTATCTTTTTAGCTGTTTTTTGGGTCTACTTCTGGTCCGAGGTCTGGTTTATGAATACCTTTATCATGTTTTCATGTTCCTGGCTTGCTTTTAATGGCTTTTTTATATTGATAACGTATGGTGATTTTATGATCTTTTTACTTGTAAACTGCCTCCAGCAGGACTCTAGAGAGGTGGCCTTAAAAAACAAAACAAAACCATAACCCTAAATAAACAAGTCAGTGAATTATTCAAACTGAACCGGCCAGCCTTGGAAATTTCGTTTCACCCATTATTTCAAATGGCAGGTCTTCTTTTGTGACAGTCCTCATGTCTTCAATGAGCAATCGCTGATTCCTGATCATGCACACGGACATAGGTGTATGCATGCACATGCATGCGTGCACACTAAATGCAGGGTAATATTGAAATCAAACCAGCCAGCCTTTGGAATTCCGTCTCACTGATCATTCTGAATGGCATTCTGCAGGTCTTTTGTGGCAGCCCTCATATCCTCGCTAAACAAGCTCTAATTCTTGAGCATGTAAACAACCACAAATGTCTGCAGAAATGATGCGTGCCCACACACTAAATGCTGGATAATGCCTGGGAACAAACACCGTTTCATTCAGTTTTACAGTTCAGAGCTGTCTGATTGGAATGATGTAATCAAAAGTGTACTTTACAAGGAACGCCACGGGCTAAATGTAGTATGCTTTCACTGTATTGCTTCGGGTTTCCTTCCCCCCTCCTCGGCGCACAAAACCTCCATCTCGAAATATCTATGCATTAGCTTCCACTTGAAAAGAGAATTGTCAGTGCGTATTCATGTGCGTCTCTGTGTGTGCTGGGGGAACAGCTAAAGCAGCTGTATCTCATAAATGCTTGCATTAGGCTTACATTTCCCTCTAACCCCTTAACAAATTGTTCTGCCGTAAATGACTGATGGACGAGGCGACGTGTACGCTTTGTTCCAATGAACATTTTCTTGGGAATAAGCCCCACTAAGTAAAATGAGGCTTGCTTCTGAGGAGACTTACTTACTGGAGAGCCAGTTTGGTGTCGAGGTTAAGTGTGCAGACTCTAATCTGGGAGAACCGGGTTTGATTCCCCACTCCTCCACATGCAGCTGCTGGATGACCTTGGACAGGCCATAGTTCTGACAAGAGCTGTCCTTAAAAGGGCAGTTCTTGAAAGAGCTCTCTCAGCCCCACCTACCTCATAGTTTGTCTGTTGTGGGGAGGGGAAGGGAAAGGAGATTGTAAACCACTCTGAGACTCTGAGTGAAGGGCGGAGTACAAATCCAGTCTCTTCTTCTTCTCTTCTATGGTTGCTCACATAATACAATTTCAGATAATGATAACCGTTGTAGATTATACAAGGGGGAGGGGGACCCATATCCTAAATAAAGAGGCCTTGGATAATCACGTGACACATGATGTGGAGTTGCCCCAGAAGGTCAGACCAGAACGAATGGGTTGAAATTAAATCCGAAGAGTTTTTGGCTAACATTCGGAAGAACTTCTTGACAATTAGAGTGGTTCCTCGGTGGAACAGGCTTCCTCGGGAGGTGGGGGGCTCTCCTTCTTTTAAACAGAGGCTAGATGGCCATCTGACAGCACTGCATATTCTGTGAACTTGGGCAGATCATGAGAGGGAGGGCAGGGAGGGATGAGTCAGTGCTCAGCTTTCATGGCCCTTTCTAATATGTCGAGGGTAATGCCAATTGCTACTTTGAGGTCAGGAAGGAATCCCCCCCCCATGACAGATTGGTCCTTCCTCTGGGCATAAGGCAAGGGTCACTGGGGGAGTGCAGCGGGAAGGTGGCTGTGAAATTCTGGCATTGTGCAGGGGAATGGACTAGATGACCCTTGGGGTTCTTTCCAGTTCTATGTTTCTATCGAGGTAGGAATGATTTCAGATTTCTCATTCTTGAAGTTTCAGTTTGAAAATCCCCATTGTTGAGTTTTCTCATCTTTTGGGAGCTTTATGGGAGCTTTATCATCTTTATGGGAGCTGCGGTGGCTCAAGTGGTTAAGACGCTGAACTGCAGGCTGTGGAAGGTCGGAATTTCAGTAGTTTGAGACCCTAGTGCCGCATGACGGAGTGAGCTCCCGTCTCTAGTTCCAGCTCCTGCCAACCTAGCAGTTTGAAAGCAAGAAATTGCAAGTAGGTAAATAAGTACCACTTCAGTGGGAAGGTAACAGCGTTCCGTGCGCCTTGGTGTTTAGTCATGCC
>NW_015173205.1:88138-89334 GCF_001447785.1 Gekko japonicus | reverse complement strand
AGAGTGAGGAGACATGTCAACTGGCAGGAAGGGGGAAGGAAGGGTGGATAACATATGATTAACTCATGGAATTCACTGCCACAGGAGGTGGTGGCGGTGGCTACAAGCATGGATGGCTTCAAGAGGGAACTGGATAAATATATGGAGCAGAGGTCCATCAGTGGCTATTAGCCACAAGGTATAGACAGGAACTCTCTGTCTGGGGCAAGTGATGCTCTGTGTATTCTTGGTGCTTGGGGGCGGGCAACAGTGGGAGGGCTCCTAGTGTCCTGGCCCCACTGGTGGACCTCCTGATGGCACCTGGCATTTTTTGCTCACTGTGTGACAGAGAGTATTGGACTGGATGAGCCATTGGCCTGATCCAATATTGGCTTCTTTTCTGTTCTTATGGCCCTGCTGGTGGACCGCCTGATGGCATTTGGTATTTTTGGCCACTGTGTGACAGAGTGTTGGACTGGATGGGCCATTGGCCTGATCCAACATTGGCTTCTCTTATGTTCTTATAGCCAAGCTGAAACTGAAATGGATGAGGAAGTGGAATCTGGGAAAGAGGGGAGGAGGGAGGGGGACAGAGAGAGAGAGAGAGAGAAAGAGAAAGAGAGAGCAAGCAAGCAAGCTGGAGATAGAGGGTAAAGTGTTGGGTGGGGAAATGGAGTTTGCACAGTTATGATATGTGCAGATGGTTCAGGAGGAAACAGGAAGTAGCAAGAGGAAAGATTGTCGGACTGGTGTCTGAAAGGTCCAGGTCTGATCACCACTCAGCCACGGGAACTCAGTGGGTGACCTTTGCATCTCTCACACACAGTATATATACCTGTTAGCATTGTCAGCTCCAGGTTGGGAAATTTAAGAAGAAGAAGACGAAGAAGACGAAGAAAAAGAAGAAAAAGAAGACGAAGACGAAGAAGGGGGGCGGGGAAACCCCTGCCCCAGAGGCCCGTTCCCCACCGCCAGCGGATTGGGCCCCGGGGAGGAACTCTACCCCGATGTGCACGTCACCCGGAAGTTTCGTGGGCACGCCGGGCATGCTGGGGGCGGGGCCATGGTCATCCGAGGGAAAACTCTATGGTTTTCCCTCGGATGGTCGTGGCCCCGCCCCAGCATGCCCAGTGCGCCCGCGTCACTTCCGGGTAATGTGGATGCGGCGCGTGCGCACTTCAGCCACCAGCCGGGAGTCTCCCCGCTGTGGCTCAATT
>NW_015173205.1:84451-87100 GCF_001447785.1 Gekko japonicus | reverse complement strand
TGTCATCCGAGGGAAAACTCTATGGTTTTCCCTCGGATGGTCGTGGCCCCACCCCCAGCATGCCCGGCGTGGTCGCGTCACTTCCAGGTAACGTGGATGTGGCGCGTGTGCACTGCAGCCGCCAGCCGGGAGTCCCCTGCTGCGGCTCAATTCACACTTAGCAACCCTAAGCCTGGGGAGAGCAGGGTTTGGGGAGGGGGGGGGACCTCAGTAGCATATAATACCATAGAGTCCTCCCTCCAAACCTGCCATTTTTTCCAGGGGAACTGATCTCTATCATCTAGAGACGGGTTCTAATTCCAAGTGATCCCCATGCCCTACCTGGAGGCTGGCAATCCTAACACCTGTTGAACACGTCTGTTGCAAAATTTATGACATCCATAGCTATGCTCCCTCTCAGCAGTGGCGTCATGTGAGCAAAAATTCTACTTGGAGAGCTACAGGCATTTAAGTTGCGAGTGAGCAATTTGGCTGCTGCATAAATTAATTTCCTCTGGAGCTATCCTTCCTGAGCGGAGACAAAAATCTGTGAACTGGAGGCTAAGAAACTGTGAGCTAGCTCACATTAACTCAGTTCAGAGGGAACACCGATTCATAGCTTTCTTGTTGGTGTGAGGATCACAGAAGAGGAAAAAAACCCTCTGTACCCAAACATATACCAGAGAAATGTCAGATTTATGTTTGCCAAGTCAGAAACTTACTGAAGCGGGGGACTCCCGGCCGTCGTCTGGTGGCCCCGCCCCCAGCGTGCACGGCATAGAAGAGAAAAAGAGGAAAAAACCCTCTGTACCCAAACATATACCAGAGAAATGTCAGATTTAGGGTTGCCAAGTCAGAAACTTACCGGAGCGGAGGACTCCCGGCCGTCGTCTGGTGGCCCTGCCCCCAGCGTGCCCGGTGTACCTGCGTCACTTCTGGGTGACAAGCACGTGGGGATGGGTTCCCCCCCAGGGCCCGATCTGCCACTGGCGGGGAACGGGCCTCTGGGGCGGGGTTTTCCCCGCCCCCTGGGGGGACTTGGCAAGCCTAGTCAGAATCAGTTGATAGTTGATAGACGGATTGACAGATGATCACCAAACAACACTTGCCAATCTATGCTCATCAGGGAAGTCTCACTCAAGGACTGAGCAGAGGCCTTCAGAGGTACACCTTAGCAGCTCCTTGGGGAAGGACCACTAACAATCAGCTGTGACACTCCCCGAGCATCTCGGTCAACATCTGCCTTCACATGTCCTTCAGCTCCCGTGAAACTTTCGGGTGGAGGAAAAAACATTCATACCTGTCACAGCTTCAGACGTAGTGCATCAGTTTAGGGATCCCTGAGGTCCACTGTGGTGTACAGGAGGACTGGACTTTGTGGGAAATGAGAGGGTGTGTGCACGAGTTAAGTGCCGACTCAGGGCTCTTTTTGTAGAAAAAGCCCAGCAGGAACTCATTAGCATAACAGGCCACACCCAACAGCAGGAACTCATTAGCATATTAGGCCACACACCCATGTTACCAGAAGTGTGGTCATCCAGCCACACCCACCTTTTGCTTCTTATTCTGTTTACCCTGTTTGTTGTCAAAACCCAGGGCCTTTTTTCCTAGCAGGAACTCCTTTGCATGTTAGGCCACACACCCGTAACGTAACCAATCCTAATGAGTTCCTGCTGTTGGGCGTGGCCTATTATGCTAGTAAGTTCCTGCTGGGCGTGGCCAACTCAGGAGGCAGCCGGAACTCCGTTCCTGTGCGTTCCTGCCCAAAAATAGCCCTGAGTGCCATCAAGTTGCTTCCGACATATGGCTACCCTGTGAAATAATGACCTCCAGAACTTCCTGTTGTGACCAGCCTTGCTTCCATCTTGCAAAGTGAACACCGTGACTTCCTTGATTGAGTGAGGGAAAAGAGAAGAGAATGGGTCAATATGCTTCACCCTTTGCTCCAGTCTGGAGGGACAGGACTGGGCTGGTCCAACCCTGAGCGATGATTTAGAGGTCCAATTACACTCTGTGTATCTCCAATGAAAGAACTCCTTATGCTTTGGATTTACGAAGGCTTCATTTTATTTATTTGAATCATAGAAAAACAAAGCTGGGAGGTACCCCAAGGGTAATCTAGTCCACCCCTCTTGCTCAATGCAGGAAATTCACAGCTACTTCCCCCTCCAGTCTCCCAGCAACCTCTGCCCTGTGCCCAGAGGAATGCAAAAACCCTCCCGGATCCCTGGGCCAATGTGGCCTGGAGGAAAATCCCTTCCTGACCCCAATAATGATGATGATGATTGAATCGCCCAATCTCTGATATATCAGGGCTCTGGGCAATGTAAAAAGCCATAAAACAAAACAAGATAAAAAATCAGTTAAAACATTAATAAAACATCTCGGCACTCAGATGGCAAATAATTAACCAAACCAAGTTCCAACAGTTGGCTACTTTGCGGACGGGGGGGAAGAGGGCGAGGCAGATGTAAACAGTAGAAGTGGCGATCAACATTACCCTGGGCATTTAAGAAAAAGTCACAAAATTTGAGCACTGGTTCACTCCTTCCCGCCCTCCCAGAATCCATTGCCTTACAGTTTTATTGTGTAGTCTTAAAAAAAAAAAAAACTCTAAAGATTATTCTAAACCACGAACATCAGATTGAAATTTCCTTTCCTTTCAATTTG
>NW_015173205.1:47784-84182 GCF_001447785.1 Gekko japonicus | reverse complement strand
GTAGAAAAAGAGGTGCAGGAGCTCATTAGCATAACTTATTTGCATATGCCACACCCCCTGACATCACCGGAAGTGTGTCAGAAGGCAACACCCACCACTCAGGCTCCACTGGACTGTTTTGGATTGCTAGCTATGGGGGCGGGGGAATGTGCAGATCTGTCCTGGCAAAGGAGGGAGAGCTTGTACCTGAATAAAACTTGGTCTTAAAGGTGCCGCTGGACTGTTTTGGACCAGGGGGCCGGGGGAGGGCTCTGCAATTTACCTGGCTGCTTCTTGCTCTGACTGAGGGCTGCTGGGAGCAGGGGGTGGGGCATGTGCCCACCCCCTGGGCTCTTTACTGCCGGAGCTCTTCTCCTCTGCACTCCTGCAGGAAATGACCCCTGATCACTGGACAGTAATGATTCTAAAATGTTACTCTATCATAGCAAACATAAATAGGGATGGGCACGAACTGGCTCATGAATCTTTGTTTGGGATGAATTTTGGCTGGTTTGTGGTTAGCGCACTGAAGTTCACAAACTGTAGCCCGGCCACGAATCTCCGTGAACTTTTTAAGGCAGTTAATGGAGGTTTGTGGGTTCATGGGGAAAGCTGCCAAAACATCCCTGTGAAAGTGGCTTATACAGCACAGCTGTTTAAAGGGGCTTTGTTAGGAAGCCGCAGGAGCAGTTTAGCTCAGAAACTGCTGAGCTGCAGGAGCAGCCTGCTCCCTTGGCTCAGCTGTTTAGAGCAGAGATGTTGAACGCATTTGTCACTTTGTCGGGCCAGGCCATGTGTGCCGTAAAATGAATACCAGGTACTGGAGATATAAACTTTATAAAGGACAGCAGCTGGTAAGCTCCGAGTTGGTGTATCCTCACTGAAAGACCCCATGGGCTGAGAGGAAGGGTGCAGAGGAAAACCCATATGGGTGGACTGGAAAGGCAGTGGTGCAATGCTGGGCAGATGCTCCCATGCTGCTTGGCTGCTGAAAATGAGGTCGTTCTGCCACTCATCCCCAGCAGTCTTCTGTTCTCTCCCTTGCACCAGTTGCTTGCAGGCCGCATAAGAGCCTTGGATGGGCTGGTTCTGGCTCCCGGGCCTTATGTTTGACACCCCAGTATACAGCCTAAAACAACTGAGCCATGGTAGCAGGCTGTCTCCGTGGTTCAGCTGTTTGGGGTATGAACCCCACAAACCTGGTTCAGTTCATATGTGAGCTGATTGGGTTCATGGGGTTTGTAGTTCAATTCTTGGTTCACCCAGAAAACATGAACCAAACTGAACCATATTTTTGTGGTTTGTGCCCATCCCTAAACATAAATAGGAATCTTCTGGTACCTTAAGGTTTCCTGTCTTTGGGGGGTAGGTTGAAAGTGTGTCTTTCAAGCTCTCTTTTGACACCAGCTTTTTTTTTTGTTCCCAGATATGTGTCTTCTGGAAAGGAGAGCTTGAATTTCAAAGGGGCCCTCCATCATGGATGACTTAGTGTTCCCAGGGAGCAAAGTGATGTCATATATATTTGTCCCTCAATGAAGAACTTCCAGAGAAGTCTTTTGTGGGTGTGCCCCAGTTCCACAAATTGTTTCACAGTTTCAGAAATTGGAATTCTGTGTCCACAGTGGTTCACCTGACAACCAGGTTACTTAACTTTAGGCAAGTTAACAAAGATCTGCCCAAGATCTGGTTAATGTTTTGGTTTGACTTGCTCAACTATTTTGATCCAATTAGTTCTTTAAAAAATATATATGGGTGGTGGCTTGTATCAAAGCCATCCATACATGGAAGACACACAGAGTTTTTCTGCAATTCCTGCGGATACTTTCAACCCATGGAAAGTTTGTTCCTGGGTTCACAGGACTTGAATGGAGGAGTAGCTGTGTAGATTGGGGTTCTTGAGTGAAGAGGGACAAGGAGATGAAATCACCTGCACCCCACAGCTGAGCTGCACTTGTGGAAGACATCAGAGGAGCAATTTTAAGAACATAAGAGAAAACCAATGTTGGATCAGGTCAATGGCCCATCCAGTCTAACACTCTATACCATCAGGAGGTCCACCATCAGGAGGTCCACCAGTGGGGCCAGGAAACTAGAAGCCCTCCCACTGTTGCCTCCCCCAAGCACCAAGATTACAGAGCATCCCTTGCCCCAGACCGAGAGTTCCTATCTAGACCTCGTGGCTAATAGCCACTGATGGACTTCTGCTCCATATGCTTATCTAATTCCCCCTCTTGCTGTCCATGCTTGTAGCTGCCACCACTTCCTGTGGCAGTGAGTTCCATGTGTTAATCACTCTTTGGGTGAAGAAGTACTTCCTTTTATCTGTTCTAACCCGACTGCTCAGCAATTTCATGGAGTGCCCACAAGTTCTTGCATTGTGAGAAAGGGAGAAAAGTACCTCTTTCTCCACCTGCTCTATCCCATCTCTCCTTATATATAATTGAATAGTGGGTGCCAAAGTTCTAATTCTAAAATGCACTCCCTTAGTGTATGGCTGATGGCACTGCTCCTCAGCATATATCGCCACCAATCAGAAGGCAAAGCCCGGGTCCCGCCCACACCACAACTGCTGCAACAACCTGGTCTTTTGCATATGGAAGCTGATTGGACTTCAGTCCATTCCACACCTCAAACTCCCCCCCCCCCGCAAGGCAGTTGGAATTTTCAGGTTCATAACAAAGAAGTGTGGCTGTTTGCCCCGGGGCAAACTAACATGCAGTAAAGCGATCAGACCTACTGTGGAGGTTCTGTGGAGGTACTGTGGAGGTTCCATGGCAAGGGAGAGGTGCCGATCACAACACACGCCTGCGCGCAATGAAGAAGCGCGCGGCGCGGCGAACTGGTTTTCTTTTTTTGTGTACACTACGAATGCGCATGCTCCGTTGGGTGCGTGTGCGCATCCACGGAGACGTGGGAAAAAAAAACCCCTTTTCCGCAAGGGGACATGGGCGGGCGCCGGATACCACCGGAAACGTGATCAGACGCCCGCCCTTGCCCCGCAGTTTCTGGAAACTAGTACCTCCAAGGTACTAGTTTTTTGCTGCGCTTTTTCGGCAGGAAGCCTCAGTTGTGCCACGGAAGCGCTACGCTTCCCAGATGTGCTGGTGAGATCGCGACCGGAAACTCCGCTTGTCTTCCATATCTCTTGCGTGGCTAATGTTGCATGTGACCGCAGCCCTAGTTGCCCTTTTCTGCACTTTTTCCAATGCTATAATATCCTTTTTGAGGTGTGGTGACCAGAACTGTATTCAGTACTCCAAATTAGGTTGCACCATCATTTTACACAGGGGCATTATGATACAGGCTGATTTGTCTTCAATTCCCTTCCTAATAACCCCAACATACTGTTGGCATTTTTTATTGCAGTCGTACACTGTCTTGACATTTCCATTGAGTTATCTACTACGACTCCAAGATCTCTCTCTTGGTCAGTCTCTGCCAGTTCGGACCCCATCAACGTGTATTTATACTTAGGATTTTTGGCTCCAATGTGCATCACTTCTCACTTGGCCACATTGAACCCCATTTGCCATTTTGACACCTGCTCAGCAATCCTCGACAGATCCCTTCGGAGTGCCAAAGGGATTTTACCTCCTGGTCCCTACTCATCCCCTGAACCACATGTCTATTTGAGGATGCCATCTGTCCACCTTCAGTGTTCCTTTGCCTACTAATGTTGATTGTCATAGAAAGAGAAAGTGGGATGGAGGGAATCACCTCCAACCTTAGAAGTGATAGGGGATGCTCTAGATATCTCCCCAAATCTCTATGGTCTTTGCCATAGAGATTTGGGGAATTCCTAGAGCAGCGTTGGCGAGCCTACGCCATCGCCCAGCAAAGATCTCTGGAGCGCCCCCCACCCGCTCGCCGCTTTTCTCTGCCGGTGCGCCAAGGCGTGTAGGCAAAAAAACACCTCCAGAGAGCCCTGCCAGCCCACCCCCGCCGCCACCACCTTTCTCTGCTGGTGTGCTGAGGCGCACCGGCAGAGAAAGTTTTCTGGAGTGCCCCCTGCCCTCGCCTTTATCTCCGGAGAGCCCTGCCTGCCTGCAGTCCCACTGCCGCTATTGCCAGCACCTTTCTCTGTTGGCGCACTGAGGCATGCCGACAGATAAAGTTTTCCGGAGTGCCCCCCCGCCCCAGCCTTTCTCTGCCCGTGCGTTGAGGCACGCGAGCAGAGAAAGTCCTCCGGAGCACTCCCCTGCTCCCGTCTTTCTCTGCCCATGTGCCGAGGTGCGTGAGCAGAGAAAGACCTCCGGAAAGCCCAACCACCCCGCCTGCTTTCTTCTTTCCCTCCCTCTCTACCTCGTTCTCTCCCTCCCTCCCCATCTCCCTCCCTCCCCATCTCTCTCTCTCTCCCTACCAGCAGCCATTTTCCCGCTGCACACAATCTCCCACCCCTTCCCGCACGAGCAGGCGCACGAGCAGAGAAAGTCCTCCGGAGCCCCCCGCCCCCTGCTTTTCTCTGCCCGTCCGCCAGACGCGCGAGCAGAGAAAGTCCTCTGGAGTCATCCCCACCCCACCCCCTGCCTTTCTCTGCCTGCTCGCTGCCTTTCCCTGCCTGCCTGCTTTCTTCTTTCCCTCCCTCCCTCTTTCTCTTCCTTCCTTCCTTCCTTCCTTGCTCCCCATCTCTCTCTCTCTCTCTCTCTTTCTGTCTCTCTCTCTTTTATTTTTTTTCTCTCTCTTTCTTTCTCTCTTTCTCGCCAGCTTGCCATACTTCCCGTGATGTCAGCATGTGTGTGCAGAAAAGGGCAACTTGAATTATAAAAGGGGTGGAACACTTTCCCTATGAAGAAAGGTTAAAGTGCTTGGGGCTCTTTAGCTTGGAGAAACAAGGGTGACATGACTGAGGTTTATAGGATTATGCATGGGACAGAGTAGACTGAGAAAGAGGTACTTTTCTCCTCTCTTTCTATTGTGTAGTGGGTTGCCGCATGGATGAACGACAGACGACGACGTAATGCATGGCACGCTTTATTAGGTACACAACAAGACAGAGCACAAACGGCCGGCAGGCCAACTATATACACGACCAGGGGACCACCCTGGGTCCCTTTGGCGGGTTTGAATCTCCCGCCACGGTCCCATTGGTTCCCCCAGTGGAGGGACTAGGATCCTAGTCCCCATTGTTGTCCTGGACTGAAGCTCAGGCGTGTGCGCTGACCTCCGGTAGTGGTCAGTGGACACAACACTTTCTCTGTTAGCCAAACTGCTTTATCTACAGCAGCTGGCAAATTTTCCTCTGGGTTGTTTTTGCCAGCTATACCAAGGTCCATTCCATTCCAAGGGTTTGCCAGTAAAAGAATCTAGGCTGGTGTTTCCAAAATAACCTGTCTTTTTCTTCAGAATATATAAATCACATACAAACAATACTGAAGCACATACACACATTCCATCAAGTTCCTCAGGAATACAGAATTAAAAATAATAGTCACCTTTACATTCAAAGGTATGGGGTTGGATAAAATACTTATCTGTCTTGAAGCTTGTTCATCCCAATGAAGAATGAAGGGTCAGACATTTAGGATACTAGAGGAGATTAACACACAGCTAGAACCAGCCAGCTTGTGTGGGTCTCTAAACTGCAGATTAAGAGATCAAGTAGATTCAAGGGTTTGGGATAGAAAACTGGACATAAGAGGAGTTTAAAAGCAGACAGGGGGTGGTGGGGGGAGGTGGCTAGCAAGCACCAGACCACTGGTCCTTACCTTTTATAGGTGGATCTTTGAGTGGGTGGCAACTGAGCTGACCTGTAGACTCACCTACCTTTTAGTCCGTCCCAAAACTAACACCATTGGTGCGTGTAGTGAGGGGTGGCAACCTAAAGGGTTGGGCAATATTGGCCCCGGTCACACGTAAAGGTTTGGCCTGGGAGAGAGACGGATTGGGGGTGCAGCAAATGGGCGCGATCTCACTGCAACATCTGGGAAGCGGTGCACACCCGTCCCCGATCCGTCCTAACCCCCCAAAAGACGCAGCAAAAATACACCACCTACCGAGGTGGTTCTTCCAGCGCAGCCGCATCAAGGCCGGCCGTGGGATCGCCGGCGCATCCTTCTGCCGGCGCATGCCCGGCTCCTGGCTGAACTGCGCATGCTCAGACATGCATAGTTCGGCAGTCTCCCGTTCTCCACTGTCGCTTTCCCCAGCATCTGATTGTGCCGGGGAGGGAATGCGCTGTGGCTCAGGGGATCAATGTGATCCCGCCGCCACATGTTTCTTTTGGTGCGGTTCTGATTAGCCACACTTTGCCCGGATTTTTTTCTGCCGTGTGGCAGGGACCATTGTAACTTAAGATCTGACTCAAAAGAGATGGCATCTGGGCAGGTGTGAAAGCTTGGCATCAAGGAATCTCCTTGAAGTGCAGATGAAGCTTGGCCTTTCCCAGGTCATCAAAGAGGCATCTGGCAGGAAATGCTCATTCTGATGTTAAGCAGAGATGTGGAATACGTGTCTTTCAACAGTTCATCGATGGAGACTGCTTTCATGCAAGTTGTTGTTTGCTGACCCTAATGGCGATGTGTGCTTCCTCCCTCAGGCTAGTAGCTGTGTATTTAAAACCTCATTAACATGTAAGGCTTAGCGCAGGCACCGTCTATGTGTGACTTCACAACAGGTGATTTGTACAGCTTCCTTTGAGCCTATGGGTGTGTGTGCGCACAGTCCGTGTAGTGTTTGGCAGCAAATATAAATCCATAAAGCAAATATCAGTCTCATTCCTAACATCTCACAATACAAGAACTCGTGGGCACTCCATGAAATTGCTGAGCAGTCAGGTTAGAATGGATAAAAGGAAGTCCTTCTTTACCCATAGAGTGATGAACACATGGAATTCACTGCCACAGGAGGTGGTGGAGGCTACAAGCATTGACAGCTTCAAGAGGGCATTGGATAAACATCTGGAGCAGAGGTCCATTAGTGGCTATTAGCCACAAGGTCTAGATAGGAACTCTCGGTCTGGGGCAAGGGATGCTCTGTATTATTGGTACTTGGGGGGGCAACAGTGGAAGGCCTTCTAGTGTACTGGCCCCACTGGTGGACCTCCTGATGGCACCTGGTATTTTTGGCCACTGTGTGAGAGAGTGTTGGACTGGATGGACCACTGGCCTGATCCAACATTGGCTTCTCTGATGTTCTTATGTGATGCTCTGTCTTCTTGGTGCCTGGGGGAGAAACAGTGGGAGGGCTTCTGGGGTACTTGCCCCACTGGTGGACCTCCTGGTGGCCCCTGGGTTTTGGCCACTGTGTGACAGAGTGTTAGACTGGAAGGGCCACTGGCCTGATCTTATGTTATTATGAGAATAGAGCCAGGGCTTTCTCTGTAAATGTGTCTCTCTGCATGGTGTGGAGGTGGCTCTCCTCTTTTGAGCTCTTAAAACACAGATGAAAATGCTCTTTTTGGGGGGTTGGAAGATCAGGAATATTCCTTGTGAGTAGCAGTGATCTGGGATTGTCAGGGGGATCTTTGTATTGGCTGCTGTCCATAGGAACCAACCTAGGCTCCTGCTAATGGGAAAATGAGAGCATGTATGGATGATCGAGGTCTGCACGCCTCCTGTGTATGGGAAATGTGCATGCATACAACAGCAAAAATCACATTAATTGTTCAAAAGCATGCCAAATGCAAACTTTTACCTTTCAATAAAAAGTTTTTTGTATCATTGAGAGCTCTGTTATTGTGTTTTTCTTTTAAGACAAAAGATGTTATAGTATGAGTTGCTTTTTCTAAACTAAAACCTCAGTAAAGGTAAAGGTTCCCTAGCTCGAAAGCCAGTCGAATTCGACTCGAGGGTTGTGGTGCTCATCTCCGTTTCAAAGCCAAAGAGCCAGCGCTGTCCGAAGACGTTTCCGTGGTCATATGGCCGGCATGACTAAACACCAAGGCACACGGAAGGCTGTTACCTTCCCACCGAAGTGTTACCTATTTATCTACTTGCAATTTCTTGCTTTCGAACTGTTAGGTTGGCAGGAGGTGGAACTAGAGACGGGAGCTCACTCCATCATGCGGCACACTCGGGTCTCAAACTGCTGAACTACTGACCTTCCACAGCCTGCAGTTCAGCGTCTTAACCACTTAAGCCACCGCAGCTCCTAAAACCTCAGTATTCAGGTTAAATTGCCGTGTTGGCACTTTGCGATACATAACTGGGTTTTGGGTTGCAGTTTGGGCACTCGGTCTCTAAAAGGTTCGCCATCACTGTCCTAGAGCATGGCCTGAAAGTGATGCCACTTCAAGTTGCGGACAGTTTCCCCCTCTCACTTTCTTCCACCATGACAATCAGTAGGCCTGACAACCCAATGGTTTTTCCTACATGTGGGTCCCACAATCTTGGGAAAGATCTTTGCAGAAGCTAGAAGGTGATGCAGGAACGGAAAGAAATTGCAGTGAAACTTGATGTTCCGAGCATGGGTGGTTGTATACAATGTTTCTGACAGCTATGTTATGGACCTTTTCATTGTTGCAAGTCTTCTTCTTTTCCTTGTTTTTAAGCTTTCATTGTTGCATTGATAAGGACATATTTGAGGGTGCCTCTTCTGTCTGAGTATTTGCAACGAAAAATGTTTTAAATAGAATGTGAGATAAAGGTAACATCAGTGTGCATGTCCCAGTGTTATGAGAAGGGCTATTTTTGGGCAGGAACGCACAGGAATGGAGTTCTGGCTGGCTCACATTAGCATAATAGGCCACACCCAACAGCAGAAACTCATTAGGATTGGCTACATTAGAGGTGTGTGGCCTAACATGCAAAGGAGTTCCTGCTACAAAAAAGCCCTCGGTTTGGACAACAAAAAAGGTAAACAGAATAAGAAGGGAAAGGTGGGTGTGGCTGGATGAGCACACTTCTGGTAACATGGGGGTGTGGCCTAATATGCCAATGAGCTGTGCTGTCAGGGGTGTGGCCTATTATGGTAATGAGTTCCTGCTGGGCTTTTTCTACAAAAAGAGCCCTGGTTAGGTAGGCACTCTTGGGGGAAAGAAGCCACTTTCCTTGCCTGGCAACTGGTGGAAGGGGTTGTTGGAGGGCACAAAATACAGCCTCATGTATTTACTGGAAGTTCATACAGGAAGGGACAAAGGGTGGCTCTAGAAATTGCCAGTATCTCTATGGTAAAATTGCTAGAAACTCTATGGTAAAATAAAGGGTAGCTCTAGGACTCACCAGAAACTCTATGGTAAATAGAGTTTCCGGTAATTTCTAGCGCCAGCCTTTGTTACTTCCTATATAAACTTCTGGTAAGTACATGAGGCTGCTTTTTTGGTCTTAATTTTTCTCCCACCATCGCTCTGAGGGGAGGTAGAAAATAGGACCTGGAGGTGAGGAGATTCGCCACCCCCCAGATGGAGCTAGGCATCCCTCTCCCAAATGTTCACTGAGAAAGCTTGTGATTTCCACGCCGATTCTGAATTGTGAGTTCCCCTGTCACCAACAGCTCCCTCAGCATGGGCTGTGTTGTGCCCATACGTATGCCTGGTGCTCTTGAAATTCCTCAAGAGGGATAATGAAACATTTAAATTGAGAGTCTTCTCCTGGGTCTCCCTAAAAGCATTTTCATCCTCTAGTGATCCTGGATGTTTTAGAACCAAAGCGGCGTAAGCTGCAATGAGCCCGTTCAATTTTCTCGGAAGGACCAGTGAATACAAGACGAGAGACAGATTTTTCCTGTCGCTTACCGAACGTTTGAAGTGAAAATGGCTGCTTTTTCAACACAGCAGACCTTGTGGGAAATGACCTGTACAGGGGATAAGTTGACAGGCGCAGTAGGGGATTTCATTACACCTTCAGATTTGACTGGTGCAACCAGCCCGCGGTAACCTCCGGCAAGCGCTCGGAATTGAATCTGTAAATGTTAATCAATATTTCAGGCCTATTAAATAAAGAAAGGCATTGTGGAAATCAAAGCTCTAATGGCCGGCGTGACGCTAGGCAAAGGTTCCCAGCCTGTCAGGAATCTTGTCGGGAGCAAAAAGAGCAAATATTTTAATAAAACAATTATCTCTACAATATCAGGCCTGTTACGCTGCTGGGAGGGATGGCGGCGACTTCATTCTTCTGTCTGTGCAGGACGGGATCTCGAACGCCAAAGGACAAGGCTGCCGCGATATTGGCTCAAGGAAACAATCCTAAATACTTAGGGTGTAACAAACCGTTATTTTAGTTCCGGGATTATTATCCCTGACTCCTTTTGCAGCAGAAAGCAATGTTAGGAGCTGGGATTTAATGAGGGAGAATGGAGAGAGGGAATATTTTAAAAAGTACCTTCTCGCACTGTTTCCTACATAAAATCAGTTACTGCTTCCCCCTCCCAGAAAATTTGCAGGTTAGGTTTGCCAGGTAGTTCCACGGCTGAGGGCAGGAATCTGGAGGGAAGAAGGAGGAGGAGGAGGAGGAGGAGATTGGATTTATACCCTGCCCTTCACGTGGAGTCTCCTTTCCCTTCCCCTCCCCACAACAGACACCCTGTGAGGCAGGTGGGGCTGAGAGAGCCCTCCCAAGAACTGCCCTTGAGAGAACAGCTCCAAGAGAACTTGTGACCGACCCAAGGTGATACCAGCAGCTGCATGTGGAGGAGTGGGGAATCAAACCCAGTTCTCCCAGATTAGAGTCCATGCCCCTAACCACCACACCAAACTGGCTCTCATTGGGTGCACTGTCACATCACTTCTGAGGGGGAGAAGGAAGTGATACACGTCGCTCTGGGAATTGGTTTTACCATAGAGTTTCTGGCAATTCATAGAGCCATCCTATGTCACTCCCTTTTTTAGCGGACAGTGAAGAAATGCCACAGCCAACTCTGTAGATTTATGAAAATTCCTCTCCCATCCCTGTTCAGAGCAATGGCGGGGAATGGGAAAAGGGAGCAGGGAATCCTCTGCTGCCACTAGTGTAGGAAAAAGAAGACAGGAGTAACTACATTTTGAGAGAGTCTAATTCAGCATTATGAAGCTTTCTGCATCTCTCCCCATTGCCATCCAATAAGAACATGAGAACACAAGAGAAGCCAATGGCCCATCTAGTCCAACACTCCGTCACACAGTGGCCAAAAATACCAGGTGCCATCAGGAGGCCCACCAGTGGGGCCAGGACACTAGGAGCCCTCCCACTGTTGCCCACCCCCAAGCACCAAGAATACAGAGCTTCACTTGCCCCAGACGAGAGTTCCTACCTATATCTTGTGGCTAATAGCCACCGATGGACCTCTGCTCTATATGCTTATCTAATTCCCTCTTGCTGTCCATGCTTGTAGCCACCACCACCTCCTGTGGTAGTGAATTCCACGTGTTAATCACTCTTTGGGTGAAGAAGCACTTTCTTTTATCTGTTCTAACCCAACTGCTCAGCAATTTCATTGAGTGTCTACAAGTTCTTGTACTGTAAGAAAGGGAGAAAAGTATTTATTTCTCTACCTGCTCTATCCCATGCATAATCTTATAAACCTCAATCATGTCACCCCTCAGCCGTCGTTTCTCCCAGCTAAAGAGCCCCAAGCGCTTTAACCTTTCTTCATAGGGAAAGTGTTCCAACCCTTTTATCATTCTAGTTGCCCTTTTCTGCACTAAACTATACCTACTTGCAAGTCCAACATTGCAGGGGTGATGACGGGGTATTGGGCTACCCAAGTTACTCGTGGCATGGATTGGGCCTTCTCTCTGACATTACCATACTAGGCTGCCCCCTGGACATTTTCAGCCCTATTTCAGATTCTTTCTGTAGCCTCCAAAGAGGAGTCTCAAATAAATGTATACATCTTGGCCCGCATGAAGGGGCCGCCAGAATACATCTCAGCTGCACGAATGGGCTGCCAGAACACATCTCGGCCCGTACGAAACACCAATCGGTTTATGCTGTTGTCTGTATATTGTATGCCGCCATCATTATTATTATCAACATCATCATTGGCACAGTTAATGGTTGTTGTTTGCATTTACTCTGTAAAAGGTAAAGGTAAAGGTTCCCTTGCTCGAAAGCCAGTCGAGTCCGACTCTAGGGTTGCGGTGCTCATCTCCGTTTCAAAGTCAAAGAGCCAGCGCTGTCCGAAGACGTTTCCGTGGTCATATGGCCGGCATGACTAAACACCAAGGCACACGGAACACTGTTACCTTCCCACCGAAGTGGTCCCTATTTATCTACTTGCAATTTCTTGCTTTCAAACTGCTAGGTTGGCAGGAGCTGGAACTAGAGACGGGAGCTCAGTCTGTCATGCGGCACACTCGGGTCTCGAACTGCTGAACTACCGATCTTCCACAGCCTGCAGTTCAGCGTCTTAACCGCTTGAGCCACCGCAGCTCCACTCTTTACTCTGTATTTTAATGTCTTTATTGTTTTATTGTTTTAATGTTGTTAGCCGCCTTGAACCAGGTCTGTGGCAAGGCGGGATATAAATCAAAATAATAGATAAATAAATAATGAATAAATAAATCAGCTCCCCCCCAAAAAAATCCAGAAGATGGAACTGGAATCACATGGGATCTGCCATATCACTAAGATCTGTGGATCAAATGAAAGAATGGCAAACACAAGGCATTGAGCAAATACACCATGGTGTAATGGCTGTGGGCCCTGACCCATATGGCCCAGGCCAGCCCGATGTCATCAGATCTCAGAAACTAAGCAGGGTTGGATCTGGTTAGTGCTTCGATGTCCAGTTGCCATCCACTTGCCATCCAATTTCAGGGGCCCCAGTCTTCTGCTGGCCAGCTGGCAAGCAGGTGAGCCCTTCCCCCGAAGAGCCCCATCCCGTCTGACATGCCCAGTGTGATGACGTTGCCCGGAGGTGATGTCATTGCACCGGGTACATCTCACGGGGGACGCTCTAGCATTTCGGAAAGAACTCTGTGGTGGCCAAGGAAGTTTTTGCCCAAATGGTAGAGCATCCTGCCTGATGGGGTGTGACTGGAACACACACACCCCGCCGCCAGCAGCCAGGGAAAACCTGGCAACCCTACTTGGATGGGAGACCACCAAGGAAGTCTAGGGGCAGGCAATGACAAACCACCTCTGTTCATCACTTGCCTTGACAACCCTGTGGGGTTGCCTGTCATGAGCCCCACTGAGAAGCCAGAGACATGATCTGGAGGAGACCAGGAAACTTCACAAGACTCCTGCAGGACAGATGTTCCCTAGCCCATCTACTCCAGAACTGGCCCCTGAGGAGCCTGCAGTGGGAGATCCTCCAGAACTTGCCCCTGAGGAGCCTGCAGAAAGAGCTCCTCTGCCAGAGACATGGTCTGGAGGAGACCAGGAAACTTCACAAGACTCCTGCAGGAGAGATGTTCCCTAGCCCATCTACTCCAGAACTGGCCCCTGAGGAACCTGCAGTGGAAGATCCTCCAGAACTTGCCCCTGAGGAACCTGCAGAAAGAGCTCCTCTGACATAACTTCCCTTTGCCACCCTGGTCCTGGGCAACTAAGAGTCAGTCTGGGAGTCCGTCTCCAAGCTCGTCAGGAGCAGCGGTAGCTGAAGGCTTGTGCTGAGACAGTCCTGCAAAGACATAGTGACAGGCTGGCAGCACGAGCGCCACCTCCTGGGGCAGATCGTGGTGGATGTAATCCTTGGCAGGATTTTGGCCTCAGTGGAGGTGGAGGTGAAGCGGCTGTCTTCTCATCTTATTTAAGCCTTGGGCTGAGAGGTAAGGCTTGCTGGGTCAACTGGTCTGCTAGCTGTAAGCTCGCGTCTCTTTTCTAGCTTCTTTTTCCCAGCTCCTTGCCTCTGGTTCAAGCATTGCTATCTAAGCCTAAGGACACTACCACTAGAGGAGACCTGATTGTTCCTGCTTATAGAGTACCAGGCATTGCTACTTGAATGGCACATTATTTAATTATGTATTTATTTGGGTTTGTATCCCTTGGACTGCAAGAAGATCAAATCAGATCAAATCAGTCAATCCTAAAAGTAATCAACCCTGACTGTTCCCTGGAAGGCCAGATAATGAAACTGAAGCTCAAATACTTTGGCCACCCAATGAGAAGGGAGCCCTCACTGGAGAAGACCCTGATGCTGGGAAAGACTGAAGGTCAAAGAAGACGGGGACGGCAAAGGATGAGATGGTTAGACAGTGTCATCGATGCAACGGACATGAAATTGAGCCAACTTCAGAGGACGGTGGAAAACAGGAGGGCCTGGCGTGATCTGGTCCATGGTCAGACTCGACTGTGCGACTGAACAGAAAAAAAATCCCTCTCTTCCCGCACATTTATTTATTTATTTATTTAAATGTATACCCCACCCTCCCCGCCAAGATGCTCTCAGGATGGTTACAACAGTCATAAATACAATTCAGTACAGTTAAAAACCTGTTATTAGCATAAATTACTTAAAATAACAATCCTTTAAAATATAAAGCAACAGGAGCATCGGATCTTATAACATCATTTAGGTAACTGTTAGATGTCAGTGCTTTCACACCAGCCCAGTTCTTATTTATTAATCAGCAAGGCTGGGAACCACGATGGTAACACCCAGGTTACAGACTGGGGAGCCAGGGCATAGGGTCACTTCTTGGTCTGTAGTCCTGCTCCTTAGCCAAACGCCTGGTGGAAGAGCTCTGTCTTGCAGGCCCTGCAGAACTGTAGAAGGCCCCGCAGGGCCCTGATCTCTTCCGTGAGCTCATTCCACCAGGCTGGAGCCACCACTGAGAAGGAGCATAGCAGGCTCAGTGCGGGTTCCATCAAATATACAAATCATTAAAAACAGTTAAGATACAACAGATAAAATGCAGTGTGATTCCTATATATCCAATCAGAGCCTCAACAGATGTAACCTGTCACAATTGGGTTCCAGATATTACTCAGATCCGATCCACTGAAGGGGAGACCCAATAGATAGATAAAAAAGGAGGACACCCACCACCTCAACTAAAAGTCTGGTGGAAGAGCTCTGTCTTGCAGGCCGTGCAGAACTGTAAAAGGTCCTGCAGGGCCCTGATCTCATGTAGGAGCTCATTCCACCAGGTAGGCAAGACGGATGTCCCTGGGGCCGCAGAATACCAGCAGACATTGATTAGCAGATCGTAACGCTCTTCGGGGCTCACACACACAAACATACAATGGCTACAATGTTGGACTAAGACCAGTGAGGCCTGGGTTCAAATTCCTACTTTGCCATGATGCCCCTGGTGAATCACTGCCTCTCAGTCTAATCTCACAAGGTTGTTGTGGGTCTAAAACCAGAGGCGTGCATGACCCACCCACCCTGTGGTTAAAAATATCCACTAAATGAGTGACATTTTTTAAATTAAAAAAAAGCCCTTTAGATCTGTATATATGGCTGATATCACCATTAAATTGGTGTCATGTTCAGCCTATGCGATGTGCATGCATAGATTTTTGCTTCAGCACAAACAGTTGCAAAGCTGTTCACTCAGCTCTCATTGACACGTCCTGCGATGCAAAGCGAGGCGAGAAGTTTCGCTCTCGCAGATTTATTCCTGAAATTCCCAAAGGGGTTGGGGAGCTGTCGGAGTGTCTTGAAAGTGCGGTCCCCGAAGAATGAATCACACTCACGTACACAGTTGTAGGTGAGAGAGAGAGAGCCAAAAGAGAGAGCCAAAAGAGAGAGTTAGAGATGGAGACAAAGGCTTCGCAATATCAACAAAAGCCATCGTTTTATGGGCCGTTTCAAGATAAAAAGAACGCTTTCAGAAAGCTTCGGAAGGAACAGGAAGAATGGGATGATAGAAAAAAGAATCATTCACGAATCTTTTTTCTGCTGACCACTGGAGAGTTCTTTCCCTGTGAGCCAGGGACATCTGAATGGGCCTACTGGATGGGTCCGTTTCTGAGATCTGGAATGTTTAAGTTTTAAACCAGCCAGCTGTAATGCTGCAGCTAACTTTTCCGACAAAAGCAGAAGAGAAGAGACAAGAGACTGGATTTATATCCTGCCCTTCACTACCTGAAAGAGTTTCAGAGGGGTTTACAATCTCCTTTCCCTTCCCCTCCCCACAACAGACGCCTTGGGAGGTAGATGGGGCCGAGAGAGCTCTGAGAGAACTGCTCCTGAGAGAACAGCTCTGAGAGAAGAGAGAAGAAGAGAAGAGATTGGATTTATACCCCGCCCTTCACTTGGAGTCTCAGAGCGGCTTACAAACTCCTTTCCCTTCCCCTCCCCACAACAGACGCCTTGGGAGGTAGATGGGGCCGAGAGAGCTCTGAGAGAACTGCTCCTGAGAGAACAGCTCTGAGAGAATTTGTGACTCTAATCTGGGAGAACTGGGTTTGATTCCCCACTCCTCCACTAGCACCTGCTGATGTGACCTTGGGTCAGTCACAAGCTCTGGCACAGCTGTCCTTGGAAAAGAGCAGTTTGTGTCAGAGTTCTCTCAGCCCCACCTACCTCACAGACTAGAGTCCGCACACTTAACCGCTACACCAAACTGGTAACTGTCCCAAGGTCATGTGGAGGAGAAGGGAATCAAACTCGGTTCTCCCAGATTAGAGTCCAATCTCCTCATCACTACACCACTACACTGAACTGTCTCATGTCTTCGGTTACAGCTTTTTGGACTCAGGTGGGTAGCCCGTGTTGGTCTGCAGCAAAAGAGCTAGATTCAAGGCCAGTAGCACCCAGGGATGCCAGCCTCCAGGTGGGACCTGGGGATCCCCTGGAATTACAGCTCCTCTCCAGACTACAGAGATCAGTTCCCCTGGAGAAAATGGATGCCTTGGAGGGTGGGCTCTGTGGCCTTCTACCCCACTGAGCACCCTGTCCTCCCCAGGCTCCACCCCCAGAACAAGAGGCACTGTGGCTGTGCACACAGAAACCCCAAAAGACCAACAGGAACAGCATTTATACAGGCCCTGCCCTGTGTAAATTGATGGTGCAACCAGAAGTCCAGGGATGTAGCAGGTCAGGCCAAGGTAGAGTTGGGTAGAGTTGACTCTCTCTCCCCCCTCCCAAGCAAGGAAGGTGGTGTGGAAAGCAACACCACCAACCTTGCAAGCTGCACATGCATGCAGCAATTGGCTGAAACTGCCCCCCCCCCCGTTGGTCTTTTGGGGTTTCTGTGTGGCACTGTGGCCACAGTATCACTTGTTCTGGAATGTGCCACTTGTTCTCATGACAAACAAGCACCTCCCAAGACAGTTCACTTTCCCTGAGATTCTCTGGGAGAGTCTGACTGCTGGGTGCTGCCTGCTTGCCTGCCTTAAGTGCTGCTGGCTGGGTTTCTCCTTTGGAAACAATGGAGGTAATGGGGGTAACCTGTTTGAGTGCCCATAGAATTGAGCCCACTAGTCCAATTGCTTTGGTACATTGGGGTTTATGTGGGGAAAGGCTCCCCAAGCTACCCTGAAAATTTGGAGCCTCTCCCTCAAACCCCTTTCTCCCCAGAACCACTAACAGCACCATGGGGAAAAAATAATTCCCCCCCCCATAGAGAACAATGGAGGGGATGGGTCAACCTGTTTGAGGGCCCGTAGAATTGGACCCCCTGGTCCAATGTTCTTGAAACATGGTTGGTACCTTGGGGAGAGGCTCCAGAATCTACCCTGCGGGTTTGGAGCCTCTCCCTCAAAGCTTGTGCCCTCCAGCCCCAAGAACATACCCTATGTTTTTGCCACTGACTTCAATGGCCCATAGGATATAATGGGGCCGAATTGCTGCCGAATTTCGCCGTCGATTTGGCAGCCAGCTGATTTAGATCAGCGAATCTGAATCAGCCCACAGCAGCAGCTCGAAAGGGGCCCGAATGGGCCATTTTCGGGGGTGCGTTCGGTTTGGACGAACCGAATGCACATCCATAATCAGGAGGTCCACCACTGGGATTAGAACTCCAGAAGCCCTCCCGCTGTTGCCCCTCAAGCACCAAGTATACAGAGCATCACTGCCCCAGACAGAGTGTTCCATCTATACCTTGTGGCTAATAGCCACTGATGGACCTCTGCTCCATATGTTCATCCAGCATCCTCTTGAAGTTGTCTATACTTGTAGCCACCACTTCCTGTCAGTGGTCTGATTCAGTAGAAGGCAGTTTCATGTGTGTTCGTCATGGCTGGAGGGAGCAGCAAACATCTCCAAGGCCCACCATTCTCCCAGCTCAGGCGAGACACCATGTCCCCGCATCCTCCCACTAGGCCCGCCTTTGCCTTCGCTTACAAGCGGCGTCACATTTGTTCCCGACAGCTTGCCTGTGGCTTAACATTTAGGCGATCCATGTTCAGACCTTAATTAAGTCGAGCGAGACGAGGAACAAATGGCGAGCACTTTCCCCCTTCTCACCTCGTAAGCCGAACAGAACGGGCCGGCCGTGTTTTCGCGAGGGCTGGCCAAGGAAGAGGCACCAACTGTGAACAGCAGGATCAGTTTCAGACGGAGGCCACAGTCCAACTGTCGACAGCCTTTAGCTCATCGCTCTACGGCAAAAGGGGTTTGACACACGGAAATGAGCGTGCGGATGGGTGTGTTTTGGAAGATGCAGAAGAACCTGGCTGCTGACACCCTCCATTTTGGAAAACATGATACTGGCTGCCATACCAAAGTATTGGTCAAGCCGATGGATGGAGCCTTGAGAAACAGATCTTTGCTTGAATCCCTCATCCCTCAAACTGGAAGCCAGTTTGGTGTGGGAGCCAGTTTGGTGTAGTGGTTAAGTGTGCGGACTCTAGTCTGGGAGAACCGGGTTTGATTCCCCGCTTCTCCACTTGCACCTGCTGAATGACCTTGGGCAAGCCATAGTTTTGGCACAGCTGTTCTTGAAAATGAGCAGTTTCTGTCCAGAGCTCTCTCAGCCCCACCTACCTCACAGGGTGTCTGTTGTGGGGAGGAGAAGGGAGAGGAGTTTGTAAGCTGCTCTGAGACACCTTTGGGTAGTGAAGGGCGGGGTATAAATCCAATCTCCTCCTCCTCCTTCTCATTTCTCCAAAATGAAATGCTATCAGTGGAATCTATGAAATAAGGCAATGGAATCAGTCTGCTTTATGGCAGAGGGCCACAGCTTGGTGATAGAGCACATGGCTTTGTATGCGCCCTGTGCTCTGTTTACATGAACACATAAAGCTGCCTTATACTGAATCAGACCATTGGTCCATCATAAGAACATAAGAGATGCCAATGTTGGATCAGGCCAAAGGCCCATCCAGTCCAACACTCTGTATCACACAGTGGCCAGAAATACCAGTGCCATCAGGAGGTCCACCAGTAGGGCCAGGACACTAGAAACCCTCCCACTGTTGCCCCCCCCCAAGCACCAAGAAGACAGAGCATCACTTTCCCCAGAGCCCCTATCTATACCTTGTGGCTAATAGCCACTGATGGACCTCTGCTCCATATGCTTATCTAATTCCCTTTTGAAGCCGTCCATGCTTGTAGCTGCCACCACTTCCTGTGGCAGTGAACATCAATATTGTCCACTCAGACTGGTAGCTGCTCCTCAGGGTCTCAGGCAGAGGTCTTTCACATCACGTACCGCCCCGACCTCTTAACTGGAGATGCTGGGGATTGAACCTGGGACCTTCTGCATGTCAGATGCCCTACCACTAAACCACAGCCCCTTCCTATCTAGGGTGGCCAATCTCTCAGAACTGTAGCTGTTCTCCTGTGATAGGGTTGCCAGCCTCCAGGCAGCACCTGGGGATCTCCCACTCTTCCAGTTGATCTCCGGACAACCAAGTCCAGTTCCCCTGGAGAAAGTCATTGACTTGGAGGGTGGCTACTATGGCATTGTATCTTGCCGAGGCCCCGCCCTTCCCCAAACCCCAAACCCCACCCTTCTTAGGCTCCACCCCTTGAATCTCCAGGTATCTCCCAACCCAGAGCTGGCAACCCTCTACAGAGAAAAGTTCCCTTGGAGAAAATGGCTGCTTTGCAGGGTGAACTCTGATGTATTATACCCTGTTGAGGCCCATTCATTCCCTGAACCCTGCCCTCTGCAAGCTCCACTACCAAATCTCCAGAAATTTCCCAACCTTGCCTTACTGAACCTCTGAAACCCTGCTCTTTGGACTGAACAACTTTGCTTTTGGAAGTCCCTCTTGCCTGATACCTTTGGGAAACAGATGCTGCAACCTGAGACCAGAAGCCTGTGGGTCAGTGTAATGGTCTTTATCAGGGGTGTCAAACATAAGGCCCGGGGGCCAGAATCGGCCCATCCAGGGCACTTATGCGGCCCGCGAGCAAGTGGTGCAAGGGAGGGAGTGTTGGAGGGAGTAGGCAGAGCCGCTCTATTCTGGCTTCAGCATGGCAGAAGTCACATGCTGCAGCAGCCAAGCATCATGGGGACATCTGCCTGGTGCTGCACCGCTGCCTCTCTAGTCCAGCTATGTGGGTTTTCCTCTGCACCCCCCTCCCTATCCCTGGGGCCTTGCAGAGGATATACCAACTTGGAGCTTACCAGTTGCTGTCCTTTATATCTCCAATACTTGGCATTACATTTTATGGCACACGTGGCTTGGCCCGACAAAGAGACATTTCTATCAGATCCAGCCCTCGTAACAAATGACTTTGACACCTCTGGTCTTTATGATAGCAACTACGGGAAATTCCTAGGGTGCCACTATGTGAAGACCATTTTTTTCTCCTGCTCCTCAGTTCCTCAGGGGTGACAAACTGGAGCAGGGAGCTTGCAAGTTCCCCCACCCCAAGTGAGTAAATGGGAGACGAGCTGACAGGGGATGGTCAGGCCAATAAAATCCTAATTGATTGGCAAATTGGTAGGCATGGCAAGCAGTGAAAGCTTGGGGGCAGGGACACCTCCTGTGAGCCATGATGTCACTTCTGGGAATGGAATCATAGAATCACAGAGCTGGAAGGGGCCATACACACTGCTGTCAGCGGTGAATCTCCCATCCATGGCATACAGAAGATGAGACAGTTAAAGAACCAATGTTAAAATGGGCAGTTAACATGAACAAAGAAATAATGATGTCATCTTGGGAATTTTTATGGGAAAATGCGATGAAAATATCAACGTGTAATAACTTAAAAGAAAACTGTTTTAAGATGATGTATAGATGGTATATGACACCAAAAAAGATTGCTAATATGAATAGTAATATGTCAAGTAAATGTTGGAAATGTAAAAAAACAGAGGGCTCATTTTATCATATGTGGTGGACTTGTGAAAAAGCTAAAAAGTATTGGGCAGAGATACATGAAGAAATGGAAAAAATTGTAAAATGTAAATTCAAAAAAGAACCAGAAATATTACTTTTGGGACTTAAAATGGGAGAAGTCAACGTGGCAAAAAGGACTTTGATGTGGTATATGATTACTACGGCCAGATTGACATATGTTCAATGTTGGAAACAAGATAAAGTGCCTGAGGTTGGAGACTGGATTAAGAAATTACTTTTTATGGTTGAAATGGACAAATTGACAAGGAAACTTAATAATTTGGAAGAAGAGGATTTTTTTGCGGACTGGAAAAATTTTAAAGACTATTTGGAAAACAATTGGGATGTAAGGGACGGTTTATTTAGTTTTGATAATTACTGAAAGTTAATAGATATTGTAGAATGGATTAAGATGTATAACCAAATTAGGGAAGGGTAAGTTACCTATAGATTTGTGTAATAGATTTAAAAGGAGGTTAAGAGGATTTAAGAACTGAGCAGGAGGTTGGAGCACTGTGGGAAGCCGAAAAGGGGGGGGGGAAGGGGAGGAGGGTAGGATATAAGGGTATAAAAGTGTTGGATATATATTGACTTGTGTTTACCATATCCTAATAAAATGTTGTTGTTTTTTTAAAAAAATGAAGTGAATCCCCCATCCATGATGCATGTTCCTCATTTTTTGTTACCCAGATGCAGAACTTGGCACTTACCCTTGTTAAATTGCATCTTGCTCACATCTGCCCACTTTTCCAGCATGTTCAGCTCTTGTTGAATTCTATCTCTATCCTCTGCTGTGTTTGCTGCTCCTCCCAATTTGGTGTCATCTGCAAATTTAATCAGTAGCCTCTCCACATCCTCATCCAGCTCACTGATAAAATTACTGAAAAGTACCAGGCCCAGAACCGAGCCCTGTGGCACCCCACTGGACACCTCCCTCCATTCAGAAGAAATGCCTTTGACAACTACTCTTTGAGTGCGGTTCTCCAACCAGTTCCCTATACACCTAACTATCCTAGAGTCCACAGTCCTCTAACTTACCCATCAGAACATCATGGGGGACCCTGTCAAAAATTTTACTGAAATCCAGGCAAACCACATCAAAAGCATTCCCTTGATCCATTAAGCTCATCGCTTGATCAAAGAAGGAAATGAGGATGGTCTGGCAGGACCTGTTGGGGACAAATCTGTGCTGACTTCCCCGGATCACCAAATTGTCCTTTAGATGCATCATGTTGCTCGAGGATTTACCAGAAACTCTATGGAAAAACCACAGTGTTTCTGGTGATTCCTAGAGCTACATGACGTCACTTCCAGGTTACCCCTGGAAGTGATGTCATGGCATGTACAACGCTGGCAGGTTTTTCCCCCTCCTGCCGCTGCTCTGAGCAGCAACAGGGGTAGCAAGAGGCCTGGAAACCTTACAAATTGACTGGGATAAGTGACAGAGAAGGGGAGGCAACCGACAGGAATCACAGTCAGGGAAAATCGCAACACTTTTCAGTCACGTAATTTAGCTACAGCTGTTGCTAAGACATGTCACCCTGTGTATACTTCCAGGATCAGGATGTAAGCCATGTTGGTATTGATTATTAATGGGGGGAGAAAAATCCCTACCTTTACCCTTGACAAACTAAGTAACTCCTCGATCTTAGTTTTCATTGCAAAGTTATGGTGAGCTTACGGTTGCCACGGCAATTTGGGGGCAAGACCAGATTATCGAGGCCTAGACATAAAGCTCCAGATCCCTTCCCGCCCCCCACTTCAGCCATTTTATAACATATATAGGAAAGTATCTCATGAATCATCTTGTGGCTATCCTCATCTGTCTGCCGTAAAACACTGAGCTATTAAGGATAAGCACATTCCCTAAGGAAGTCTATGATACAATGATTGAAATATCAAGGAGAAGAGAGAACCTTCGCTGTACGATAATCCCCAAAGAAAGGCAGCCTCCATCTGCAAAATATTATCGAGCACAGGAGACTGGATCAAGCGAGGGGGGCTCTGGTTTTTGTACAGCTCTTATAGGTATGAAAGGTCTGTGGATGCTCGGAGCCTAGAAAATTTATTTCCATTGACAATCATAGATCATCCACATTCACCCAGATCACTGATAAAAATACTGAAAAGTACCAGGCCCAGAACCGAGCCCTGTGGCACCCCACTGGGCACCTCCCGGTTCCTATACGGAACAGAGATTTTTGTGTGTGAAATGGCAGTCAGATCCCGGTAGGGAACCGATTCTCAACCGGGTTCTGTCTGAAATGACAGACCAGAACCCTGTTGAGAATCGGTTCCCTACCGGGAGATAGCGCCTGTCTGAAATTCCCCAACATTTTTCAGTCACGTAATTTAGCTACAGCTGCTGCTAAGACATGTCACCCTTTGTATACTTCCGGGATCAGGATGTAAGCCATGTTGGTATTGATTATTAATGGGGGGAGAAAAATCCCTACCTTTACCCTTGACAAACTAAGTAACTCCTCGATCTTAGTTTTCATTGCAAAGTTATGGTGAGCTTACGGTTGCCACGGCAATTTGGGGGCAAGACCAGATTATCGAGGCCTAGACATAAAGCTCCAGATCCCTCCCCGCCCCCCACTTCAGCCATTTTATAACATATATAGGAAAGTATCTCATGAATCATCTTGTGGCTATCCTCATCTGTCTGCCGTAAAACACTGAGCTATTAAGGATAAGCACATTCCCTAAGGAAGTCTATGATACAATGATTGAAATATCAAGGAGAAGAGAGAACCTTCGCTGTACGATAATCCCCAAAGAAAGGCAGCCTCCATCTGCAAAATATTATCGAGCACAGGAGACTGGATCAAGCGAGGGGGGCTCTGGTTTTTGTACAGCTCTTATAGGTATGAAAGGTCTGTGGATGCTCGGAGCCTAGAAAATTTATTTCCATTGACAATCATAGATCATCCACATTCACCCGTCTCTCCAAATTGGGGGGGGGATAATTTTTCTAAAGGAATATTAGAGATTCCATATTCTCTTTTATCTTCTTGTATTAGAAAGGAACTTGCAAGTGAGTTGTTAAGATACGGCTCCGTTTGGATGCAATACAGAGACAACTCGGGTCAGCCTCAGAGAGAAGAGGCTTCAAAGGATATAAGGCCCAGGCTAATGTTGGGGTTCTCAGGCCACCGCTCCAACCCCCCTGGGAGGAATTGGGGTCGGGGCCTGGCATGCTGGCACTGCACGAGCTCACTTCTTTCACTTCTGGTTGAAACAGGAAGTGACGTCAGGGACACTGTCATTTCACAAAAAACTTGTCATTTCTGACTAAAACCAGAAGTGACAAGGGAATGTTCTAGCATTTCACAAAACTCTATGGTTTTCTTTCATTCTCCCTCATTTCTCCCAACCAGTGATGGCACTGGTGGGCAAGTAGCGGGAAAACCTGGAGGCAGGGACGTAGCCAGAAAACTTTGGCGGGGCTTGTGAGATCTGGGAAGCTAAGCAGGGTCGGCCTTAGCCAGTACTTGGATGGGAGACCACCACGGAAGTCCAGGGTTGTGGCAGGATTGATACCCTGCCCTTCACTACCCAAAGGAGTCTCAGAGCGGCTTACAAACTCTTCCCCTCCCCACAACAGACACCCTGTG
Source organism: Gekko japonicus (assembly GCF_001447785.1). Lineage (NCBI taxonomy): Eukaryota > Metazoa > Chordata > Lepidosauria > Squamata > Gekkonidae > Gekko > Gekko japonicus. Next base: position 59,536 of record NW_015173205.1, on the reverse strand, counting down.
AGGCAGGTGGGGCTGAGAGAGCTCTGACAGAAACTGCTCTTTTTCAAGGACAGCTCTTATCAGAACTATGGCTTGCCCGAGGTCATCCAGCAGGTTCAAGTGGAGGAGTCAAACCTGGCTCTCCCAGATTAGAATCCGTGTACTTAACCATGAAGAAGAAGAAGAAGAGGAGGAGGAGGAGATTGGATTTATACCCCGCCCTTCACTACCCAAGGGAGTCTCAGAGCATCTTACAAACTCCTTTCCCCTCCTCTCCCCGCAACAGACACCCTGTGAGGTAGGTGGGGCTGAGAGAACTCTTGACAGAAAGTGCTCCTTTTCAAGAACAGCTCTTATCAGAACTACGGCTTGCCCAAGGTCATCCAGCCAGGTGCAAGTGGAGGAGGTGGGGAATCAAACCCGGTTTCCCCAGATTAGAGTCCGCGCACTTAACCACGACACCAAAAGACATTTCAGAGCTGGTTTGCCATTGCCTGCCTCTGCGTCATGCCCCCGGTGTTCCTTGGAGGTCACCCATTCAAATACTAGCCAGGATCGACCCTGTTTAGAGTCTGAGATCCAAAGAGATCGGGCTAGCCTAGGCCATCCAGGTCAGGGCTGAGATGAAGAAGGCCTGTGAAATAAGGAGGAGTCCCTTTTTCCGGATGGCTCTTTCTATTCCTGAACACCAACGGCGTGGGAAGAGATCTCCAAAGCAAACGTGAATAAATGCTTAATACTTATATATTAATTACTGTTCGGGAACGAAATCCCTATAAATACCTCACAGATGTCATGTGAAATTACAGGCTGCTTCCAATCCAGCATCTGCAGGCAGACCCTGAAACCTGCAAACGAGGAAATGACAACGCGCAGGCACCTAATTGCTGGGGCTTGTCAGCAGTGGAATGCTGGCAGGCGTATAGCGAATGCTCCCGATCCAACGTTTTCATGTGTGCCCTGGGGTGAGTGCTGGCAACTGTGGAGTTGCCAGGTGCCCAAATTCTGCAGGGCATACCCCAGGGCCTGAAGAGGTTGCTCGTATCTGGATATGTGGAATTCACTGCCACAGGAAGTGGTGGTGGCTATAAGCAGGGCAATTTGGGGGCAGGAACGCACAGGAACGGAGTTCCGGCTGGCTCCCGAGTTGGCCACGCCCAGCAGGAACTCGTTAGCATAATAGGCCACACCCAACAGCAGAGACTCATTAGGATTGGCTACATTAGGGGTGTGTGGCCTAACATGCAAAGGAGTTCCTGCTACAAAAAAGCCCTAGGTTTGGACAACAAACAAGGTAAACAGAATAAGGAGCAAAAGGTTGGTGTGGCTGGATGACCATACTTCTGGTAATGTGGGGGTGTGGCCTAATATGCTAATGAGCTATGCTGTCTGGGGTGTGGCTGGATATGCTAATGAGTTTCTGTTGTTGGGTGTGGCCTATTATGCTAATGAGTTCCTGCTGGGCTTTTTCTACAAAAAAAGCCCTGGAAGCCCTGGCTATAAGCATAGACAGCTTCAAGAGGGGATGGGATAAACATATGGAGCAGAGGTCCATCAGTAGCTGTTAGCCGAAAGATATAAACGGAACACTCTGTCTGGGGCAGGGATGCTCTGTATCCTTGGTGCTTGGGGGGCCACAGTGGGAGGGCTTCTGGGCTTCTGGCCCCGCCGGTGGACCTCCTGATAGTGCCTGAGTTTTGGCCACTGTGTGACACAGCGTGTTGGACTGGAGGGGTCATTGGACTGATGCAACATGGCTTCTCTTATGTCCTTATTATGTCTGGGGCAGTGATGTGTTCTTGGTGCTGGGTGGGGGCGATGGTGAGAAGGCTTCTGGAGTCCTGGCTCTGCTGGTGGGACCACCTGATGGCACCTGAGTTTGGGCCACTGTGTGACACAGAGTGTTAGACTGGATGGGCCCTTGGTCTGATCCAGCATGGCTTCTCTTTTGCTCTTATGATACTGTTACCTTAAGACCCTGGAAGAGCACATATATGGGGCCATTCACACATGCAACCTCCAACCCTGGGCCTCTTGGAACCTGCATAGGCTTGTCAGGCAGTGCGTGGCAACCAACAGGAAGACAGTAGGTTGGGATATGGGGGGGGTGCAGCACTGGTGGTGGTGTCATGGTGCATAGTGACATAGGTAGCTCTAGGAATTGCCAGAAACTATGGTTTTTGTTGGAATTTGCGACTCAGCATGCCAGGACATTGGGGAGCGCTACATCCCTCTAAGGGGTGTATAGTTGTTATCTTCTTGAATGGGATGCTTTTCTTTGTCTTAACCTGGGAGCTGCGTTAGCCAAATTGCTTAATGTATTAATAACTGTGGGGAATCATAATATTTAATGAGCAATTGGCTACTAAGGGACACGACCCTATGTATACAGAAGTCCCACCTTTCCAGTAAAACCAAGAATAAACGCAGAAACCAATTCTTTAGAGAAATGGGTTCTTTACCGAAGACTATTTCGAACATACAATAAAACACAAGCACACATACACTTATTTAGACCTAGGAAAATTAGAGAGAAAGGGAAAGCGACATTTGCATGAGCAGGATGTTTCGTTGAGGGGTAATATTGACCTGTCTTCGGTGTGATGAAGTGATCCCCAGGAAAGATGGGGAGACTATAAGGCAGTGGTGGCGAACCTTTGGCACGGGTGCCAGAGGTGGCACTCAGAGCCCTCTCTGTGGGCACGCGTGCCATCGCCCCAGCCAGGCCCAGACCATCATTAAAATGTTGAATTCTCTGCCAAATAATTTTAAGTAAATGAAAGCATTTGGGATTGCTTTCCTTACTTTGTTTGGATCATCTTAATGTTAATGTATGAGTTGTTTTTTCTAAAGTAAAACCTCAGCATTCAGGTTAAATTGCCGTGTTGGCACTTTGCGATAAATAAGTGGGTTTTGGGTCACAGTTTGGGCACTCAGTCTCTAAAAGGTTCACCATCACTGCTATAAGGGAATAAGAGTCATATTCTGAACCAGAAGAACACGTGACTCTGGGCAGCGCTACACCGAGAGTCAGCAGGATGGGGCAGGGTTAAGGTATGGAGAGAGAGAGCACATGGCCGGGTCAGCTCTTCTATGCTATTTTGGGAGTTGGAAGTGGGCTTCACTGGCCACCTCCCTTGTGACGTCCCCCTGGTACGTCCATCCTGGTAGTTTCCTAAAAAACCTTGTTGCAGGAGGATGGGGCTTAAGGGTTGGGCAATGTTCTTCTAATTACTTTAAGAAGAAGAGAAGATACGTTCATCCTGGTAGTTTCCTAAAAAATCTTGTTGCAGGAGGATGAGGCTTAAGGGTTGGGCAATGTTGCTTCTAATTACTTTAAGAAGAAGAGAAGAGATTGGATTTATACCCCACCCTTCACTACCCAAAGGTGTCTCAGAGCGGCTTACAAACTCCTTTCCCTCCCCCTCCCCACAACAGACACCCCATGAGGTAAAAGAAGAAGAGAAGAGATTGGATTTATACCCTGCCCTTCACTACCCAAGGGAGTCTCAGAGCGGCTTACAAACTCCTTTCCCTTCCCCTCCCCACAACAGACACCCCGTGAGGTAAAAGAAGAGAAGAGATTGGATTTATACCCTGCCCTTCACTACCCAAGGGAGTCTCAGAGCAACTTACAAACTCCTTTCCCTTCCCCTCCCCACAACAGACACCCTGTGAGGTAGGTGGGGCTGAGAGAGCTCTGACAGAAACGGCTCTTTTTCAAGAACAGCTTTTATCAGAGCTATGGCTTGCCCAAGGTCATCCGGCCAGGTGCAAGTGGAGGAGTGGGGAATCAAACCCGGTTCTCCCAGATTAGAGTCCGCGCACTTAACCAGGACACCAACCCACTACACCAAACTTTAACAGTAGCACCTTTGGAGAACAATAGCTGAGTCCAGGGGTATTGTCTTTTGATGGCTCTGGCTGATGAGTTGATGAGTTTAGCTGGGCTGTGGCAGTCCGCTATTCCTATTCAGCAAGCAGTCCTTTTGTTATGCCGAAGAGCCTCCATTCAGTTTCTGATTAAGGTGAAGGGGGTGGGGGTGGGTTGCCTGCGTGTGGAGGAGAAGGTTGGCTCATGGAGTCTCCTCAGGATTTTACATCCTTTTGCAGAACATGGCGTTTTCCCATAGCACACGGTTACTGGTTTCTGTGTGTTCTCTGTGTCTTGGGAGATGGTCTCTCTTCCTGCTACACTGAGGATAAGAGAGGACAGGTAACCTCAGGAACCATTGGCACATCATCTCAGGAGGAGGCTTTTCCTCAGCTGGGGTGTGTCTGCAGTTGGCATCACTTTAAGGTCACCACGCAGTTCAGTCCCTTTTGCACACTAATTGCACAGTCCAGTTTATCACTTATGAACGATAAGTCCATAAGAGCGCTATAAGCACTTTGCATGGCAACAGATGCCCTCTGATCCCTCCTCTCTCTTTGTCCTCTCTCCTCTCACATGGCCTTCCTTGAAGACACATGTCTCTGCAGGTCTCTCCTGTAGAAATAATGACTTCCCACTTGCACATACATCGTGCTGGATTCAGCTGGCCAGTTGTGATAGGAAAGTATTCTCTCGATTAGGGTTCTCTCTCTCATTTTGGCTGCAACCTGAGTTTGAACTGAATCTACTTTTATTTATTTATTTGTTAGATTAGATTAGATTAGATTTCTTGACCGCCCTTCCCCGCTTGTGCAGGGCTCAGGGTGGTTTACAGCAGATTAATTCAGTGCATTATAAAATCAGTTAAAACCATTAAAAAAATCCAATATTAAAAACATTAAAAGCATTTAAGTATTTGAGTAAATGAATAGATGTCAATTTTACTTTTGCAGGTTTATTTTCCTGCACTCAATATCACGCTTCTATGACCGGGCGAACTCCGCTATATTAACCAATTATCCCAATAGTTTTACCATAGAGTTTCTGGTGATTCCTAGAGCTACCCTCTGTTGCTTCCACTTTTTACCAGAAGTGATTGAATGCCACAGCCGGCGTTGCTGGGAGGGGTTTTTCTCTCCTGCCCTGCTCTGAATGGGAGTAAGGGAGGATCTTTTGCTCTGACCAGGGGTATAGCAGCCCTAGACCTAAGTCTCTGAATACACAGCTCACAGATTGGTGTGATATTTTCCCACAATACACCGAGATCCTAGATTTTAAAAAGGGTTGACTATTAATAACAACAAAGGGATAGACCGAAGGCAAGACAGAAAGGAAATATAAAAGGCAGCTGGCAATCTAAACATTTGCCAAGACAAAATACTTCAAATATCTACTTTGGTTACTTCTAGTTCAGCGATTACCAAGATCTTTGATAACCGAGGTGCCCAATTATGTCTCGCTCACGGCTCCTCCATGAAAGGATTGCGTGGATGAGTGCATGTCTTTGAAGAACATGAGATGAGGAAGGCTAAATGAAAGAGGGAATGAAAATGAAAGATGGTGCGAGGAAGCGGTTTGAGGAACTGAAAAGGAGAGATGCGGGAGCCATGGACAAATGGGGGAGCCAGAGACCCAGGGGACCTGGAAAGGAGTTTTGGGAGAGACAAGGGTACTGGGATATTTGGTTGATATAGCAAAGTTTGCCCCGTCATAGTTTGGTATAGAACGGAGAACAAGAAAAACTGTGAAAAAGTGACGCTTAACATATGTCTTTAAAGAATCAGAAAAGTGAAAAAAAATAATATACGTAATCATAGAAAAATATATTGACAGTGATCTCCAGAATGTCTTGCCGTTTCGAAGGAAGATCTTTTTCTGAGCAAAGATGTGGGACAAAAACTGTCTCTCAGTAGCTCATATCCTCTGGTGACGTCTCACAATTATCAAAGGAGATTTTCAATAATCATTACATTACAATCATCTTAGCCCATGGGAGGTTCTACTATACATTACAGCTGTTATGATTATAGAGTTTTCACTCCGATGCCTGGCATCCTAACGTCACTTCCTGGTGACGCGCACGTCGGGGTGGGGTTCCCCCAGGGGCCTGATCTGCCGGCAGCGGGGAATGGGCCTCTGGGGCAAGGGTTTCCCCACCCCCCAGGGGGACTTGGCAAGCCTACATTGCTGACATCATGTCCATCAGTGGCTATTAGCCACAAGGTATAGATAGGGACTCTGGGGCAAGTGATGCTCTGTCATCTTGGTGCTTTGGGGGGTCAACAGTGGGAGGGCTTCTAATGTCCTGGCCCCACTGGTGGACCTCCTGATGACACTGGTATTTCTGGCCACTGTGAGACACAGAGTGTTGGACTGGATGGGCCTTTGGCCTGATCCAACATTGGCATCTCTTATGTTCTTATGTTCTCCCCCATGTCTCCAACCACAGCTCTCTAGCTGGTTGCCGGGCTTAGCTGGGCGGCCTTCTCTGAGTCCCTGGGTCTTCATCAGAGGTCATTTCCCAGATCCTCCTGTTCTCGTTCAAATTAGCCCTAGTGGAGTCCTATGTATTTCGATCTTGAAGATCAAAGTCATCCGAATGTGTTCAAACGCCTTTGCAGTGTGGATTGAACAATTATGCTAGCCATAACTGGGGCCATTAGCCATACTTAACTCGGCCGGAACTACACAGCTTCCAGAATGAGATGAAATGGTTGGTGGAATGGAGGACAAGTAGTCCTTGCTGGCAGCTCTCTTCCCCTGCCACCACTCCGAGCATAAGTGGGAGAAAAAAGAAACGGCAAAGCTGGCTACATTCCTGTGTTACTTCACAGAAGTGATGGGGGCAGGCCCCTAGCCACGGTGGGGCATTTGGGCGTGAGCCCCCCCCGCAGATGAGACTTCCCCCACCCCGGGAGGGTGCCAGACCCACCTACCCCCTGGTGTGGAGATCTGGAATTACAACTGATCTCCAGACAATAGAGATAACGTCCTGTGGAGAACATGGCACCTTTGGAGGGTGGACTCAATGGAGAGCCAGTTTGGTGTAGTGGTTAAGTGTGCGGACTCTAATCTGGGAGAACCGGGTTTGATTCCCCACTCCTCCACTTGCACCTGCTGATGTGACCTTGGGTCAGTCACAAGCTCTGGCACAGCTGTCCTTGAAAAAGAGCAGTTTGTGTCAGAGTTCTCTCAGCCCCACCCACCTCACAGGGTGTCTGTTGTGGGGAGGGGAAGGGAAAGGCGTTTGTAAGCCGCTCTGAGACTCCAAGTGAAGGGCGGGGTATAAATCCAATCTCTTCTTCTTCTTCTTCTTCTTCTTCTTCTTCTTTTTCTTCATTATACTCCACTGAAGGCTCTGCCTTCCCAAGGCTCCACCTCCAAATCTCCAGGAATTTCTCATCCCCAACGTGGCAACCCTATTTATTTATTTCCCCGATTTATACCCTGCCCTCCCCGCCAGAGTAGGCTGAGGGCAGCTTACACAGGGTAAAATACATAATAACAGAACTTCCATAAAACGTTTAAAAACAGTTCCTTAAAACAATACAATATTAAAGTGCTAGCTGTTATTTGATGTCATATCAATGGTGTTACCACATGAGTGCATTCCATAAGTTGTTTAAGTATACAGCTCACTGATCACCCTCAGATATGTTCAGCGCGCACAGGCCATCAGTAACCAACCAGGGACCAGGCTCTACAGGTTTCAGTTGTTACTGATAGTGGTGGCATCTCCTAGTTAAAAGCCTGGCGGAAGAGCTCCATCTTGCAGGCCCTGCGGAATCCTGCCAATGTTGCCCTCCCATGAGCCCCCTTTCAACCCTTTTGCCAGTTTCCAGGCTTGGCCTAGCGATCCTAAGAAGAGGACACCTATCTCCTACTGCCCACCATCATTTTTCTTTTAGTCAAGTGGCTTTTCGGATGCACACATTTCCTGTGGCAATACAGCCAGGGAAACTAGGGTGGGGGGGGGCACATGACATGATAAAAGAATCCAGATCTGCTTTTCTCCCAGATGCAAAGCCCTCCCCTGGCCTCCAAGCGAGAGCTACAAATGGTGAACACTCGGTGCAATAAGAACGGAAGCTCGATAACAACATTCCCGACTGCAATCTCTAAATTTAACCCAACAAACCTGAAGAAGAGCTTCTAAATCAATGAAATTGCAGGTTTCAAAGATGGGCAGAGGTTGCTGGGTTTCAAGGTGAGAGAACAAACATCCCTCCCAGTGCCTCCATCTGGCTCCAAGCATCCCGCAATCATTTCTGCAGTCATTTTCAGGGTGGCGTAACAATCATAACCCCAATGAATGTTTGCCATTCTCTGAACGGGTAGCTTTTTTCCGCAGAAAGGCAAGGACAGCCATAGAAACGGAAGGAGCTTTGAAAGCAACCGCGTATAGCCAAAGGCCGGATTGGATTTTGTTCTTCTCACGAGGCGCACGGTCCGCATGGCCGTGTGGGAGAACAACCTGTATCAAGCAACAGAGAATAGGATGTCGTGTTTTCCATGGGGGAGAGAGATCCTCTCAAGATTTTTGACACTGTGAAATACAACAGCTTGAAGGTCTGATACTTTAGACGAACGGCCGTGTTTTTGTTCCTGTGCGGCGGCTAACCACATGAAGTTCAACTACAGGTGGCTGTTGTCAAGTTAATAAGCGCCTTCCCACTGTTTTATAGATTTTGTGCTCCTAAGGACAACTACTGTTTTATCTTAGATGGAGTGCTGATGTGCTGAACAGGCATTTGTGTGGATGGAGAATCTCTGTCCAAATCCTGGATTGGCTGCGGTGGAGGAAAGTGCCTCTCATTGGCGTTTATCAGGGTATGTTGGTTGAGGTCAGGTGGACTTCTTTGGGGCCAGCGATCACCAGCAGATGTTGGTCTGAAGAGCGTAGGGCCCTCCAGGCTGGATTACTATAACTCACTTTACACTGGGCTATCCTTGAGATTGGTCTGGAAACTTCAGCTGGTACAGAATGCAGCGGCGCATGTCCTTATGGAGACTTCATCAAGAGCACATATTCAACCTGTGCTGTGTCAGGTTGAATACCGAATCAAGTTCAAGGTTCTGGTTTTGACAGAAGAAGAAGAGGAGGAGGAGGAGATTGGATTTATACCCCGCCCATCACTCAGAGTCTCAGAGCAGCTTACAAACTCCTTTCCCTTCCCCTCCCCACAACAGACACCCTGTGAGGTAGGTGGGGCTGAGAGAGCTCTTTCGAGGACTGCTCTTTCAAGAACAGCTCTGACAGAACTATGGCTTGCCCAAGGTCACCCAGCAGCTGCTTGTGGAGGAGTGGGGAATCAAACCCATTTCTCCCAGATTAGAGTCCGCACACAACCACTACACCAAACTGGTGTATTTATGTTGAATTTTGAAAAAAATTTTGGGAAGTATTTTTTTTAAGAATTTTGTTGAAGAAGTCCGGGAACTCCAATCTGGTGTGTTCCCCCAGAAAAAAAAGCCCTGAATATAGGTCTTTGGGAATGAAGAGAAGAAGAGATTGGATTTATACCACACCCTTCACTACCTGAAGGAGTCTCAGAGTGGCTTACCATCTCTTTTCCCTTCCCCTCCCCACAACAGACACCTTGTGAGGTGGGTGGGGCTGAGAGAGCTCTTTCGAGGACTGCTCTTTCAAGAACAGCTCTGACAGAACTGTGGCTTGCTCAAGGTCATCCAACAGCTGCAAGTGGAGGAGTGGGGAATCAAACCCAGTTCTCCCAGATTAGAGTCCATGCCCTTAACCATGACACCAGAAAAGCTGGGAGTCCTATCCTTCCCAGTGGGCAATTCATGGAATCATGGAATCATAGAGTTGGAAGGGGCCATACCGATCATCTAGTCCAACCAAAAAGGGCAGGAGGTGGTAGCAGCTACTGGGAGAGAGAAAGCCCCTCCAGGAAGTTGGGAACTCCTCGGAGGGCAGAGCAGAACAAGGCCTACAGGACAGAGTTGGTGCGTTCTGCCACCAACCCTATGCTTTGCCCTTCGAGGTAAAGGTAAAGGTTCCCTTGCTCGAAAGCCAGTCGAATCCGACTCTAGGGTTGCGGTGCTCATCTCCGTTTCAAAGCCGAAGAGCCAGCGCTGTCCGAAGACATTTCCGTCGTCATGTGGCCGGCATGACTAAACACCAAGGCGCACGGAGCGCTGTTACCTTCCCACCGAAGTGGTACCTATTTATCTACTTGCAATTTCTTGCTTTCTAACTGCTAGGTTGGCAGGAGCTGGAACTAGAGACGGGAGCTCACTCCGTCATGCGGCACACTCGGGTCTCGAACTGCTGAACTACCCACCTTCCACAGCCTGCAGTTCAGCGTCTTAACCACTTGAGCCACCGCAGCTCCTTTGCCCTTCGAGGTGGGAGACGGCAAAGTTCACAGTACATGCTTGATTTATGTTGCCCATTCTCAGAAGACCGGCTAATTCAATAGAAGATTCACTTTCAGCTCACATCTGCTTCCAGTCTGCCCATGCCATTACACATAAATAATGCTTCCCTTGTGAAGAACAATGAAATCCGAATTTGTCACAGAGAAGCGTACAAAAGACTTCAGGTTTCATTCTTCAGAACTGCCCCCTGGAATTCACATAAAGCTATCGGCCCGTTAAGGTGTTTAAAAAAAACAAAAACACACACTTAATCATGTGCATTTTAGCTACTTAATCAATTACTGGAATAATTGGAAATAAGTTTGCACAAGGCTAACCCTTTCATGTTGCATCTCCTTCTGAAGGGGGTGTGAGCTCACTTGAAGAAAAAGAAGCAGCGAAGGTTTTTATACCACACTTATCTTAAAGTCTCAAAGCAGCTCCCAATTGCCTTCCCTTCCTCTCCCCACAACAGGTGCCTTGTGAAGGAGGTGAGGCTGAGAGAGTTCTGAGAAAACTGGGACTGGCCCAAGGTCACCCAGCGGGCTTCAAGTGGAGGAGTCGTCAGGAATCAAACCCTGTTCTCCAGATTAGAGTCTGCCACTCTTAAGGGCTGAAGAAGCACCAGACTCTGCACCTACAGTAAGTGCAGAGGAGGATACACAGCAAGCAGAACCAACTACGGGATGGTTTACACCTGGGACTGATCAAGCTCTAAGAAGCTCACCACCGGCATCTCCCCCACCTGTAAGCCGGCTTAGGGATAGGAGATGTCAAGATCTGGCTAGCAGAAGAAGAGAAGCACGCTCAAGAGGGCGGAGATCCTTGAGCCCTGAGTTTTAACAGAAGCCAGGACTTCGCACAAGGTGCTAATGGGTTAATGAGCCAGAGCAATATTTAGGAGGACCTCTGGCCATGAGCAACTTGTGCTGGCAAACTAGTTCGTAGAACCAGAAGCTCTGCACATCGGCTCCTGTCTGCCTCTGGGGCTTTTGGAATTCGGTTCGTGTTTTGGACTTCTGCTCTGGCTACTGACCCCTTGCTTTTGGAACCTGACAACACTCTCGGCTTTGATCTCTGGACTATGACCTCTGTTAACGTTTGACTATGGCTGTGTCTTGTGTTTTGGGACTGGTTTAACTGTTATACTGACTGCTCGCCCGGCTGACCTTTGGACTGCTATTGTGACTCTCCCTGTCTGCCTGCCTCCCTGGCTCTACCGTGACACCCAGGTCCTTAGGGTGACCATACCTACCTTAAAGTGGGGGGTGGAGTTCTTCCAGAATGACAAGTGATCTCTAGACTACAATTCCCCTAGAGCAGGGGTGTCAAACTCATTTGTTATGAGGGCCAGATCTGACATAAAGGAGACCTTGTTGGGCCGGGCCATGTGTGTCATGAAATGTAATGCCAGGTAGAGAAGATATAAACCTTATAAAAGACACAAACACAAAGGCTTTTTTTAACTTAAAATAAGAACATGCTTAAAACATGAGCACTCTTGCAATATTTTGTTTA
>NW_015173205.1:22133-46983 GCF_001447785.1 Gekko japonicus | reverse complement strand
GTGTTTGTCTCCTTGCGAGCCAGAACCATGGAACGTGGTTCCTCCTACCCGCCCCCTCTTTTACCTTCTCCTGTGCAAGCAGCTGAGCGATCCAGGCATAATTGGTTTGGCTCGAAGTCATCACTTCATTAGAAGAAAACAAAATTCAGCCTCCTGCCAGTCCCATTACGACTGTTCTAATCACTTGCCATGTCAGGATGAAACGTGGGCCCTCTTTGGGGCCTAGAATCATTTGAGTTCTCCACCTTTTTTTTTAACCCCTTGCTCTCCCTCAGTACTTTTGCCATCCAGAAATGCCTTAGAATCATAGAAGTGTAGAGTTGTGAGGGGCCTCCAGGGTCATCTAGTCCAACCCCTTGTACAAGGCAGGAAATTCACAAATACCCCCTCTCTCCCACACACACCTAGGGACCAGTGTTCCCTCTAAGTTCAGTTGGTGTGAGCCAGCTCACAGTTTTTTAGCCTCCGGCTCACACATTTTTGTCTCCGCTCAGGAAGGAAGGGCTCCAGAGAAAACTAATCTATGCAGTAGCCAAATCTCTCGCTCACAACTTGAATGCCAGGAGCTCACCGAGTAGAATTTTTGCTCAGAAGACTCCACAGGAGGTCCACCGGCAGGAGGGCATGGCGCTTCATGCCCAGAAGAGGGCAAAAAACCTCCAGGTTCCCTGCCAAACTGGCCTGGAGAAAAATTGCTGCCTCGACCCCAAAGTGGCAATTGTGTTGTCCTTCTGTGGGGCCGAGAATATACTTTGGCAGAGGGCTACCAACCAGAAAGGTACAAAGTTTGCTGAGGCCAGGTTTCTCAGAGGAGGGGAGGTCTGAGAGGTCGCTTTGCGTTGAGCACCATCGCGTCGCTTCCAACTTACGGTGACCCTGTGAATTAATGTCCTCCCAAATGTCCTCTCGTTAACAGGACACTACAAGCCCCCCCACTGTTGTCCCCCTCCCAAGCACCAAGAATACAGAGCATCACTTGCCCCAGACTGAAAGTTCCATCTATAAGAACATAAGAGAAGCCAATGTTGGATCAGGCCAATGGCCCACCCAGTCCAACACTCTGTCACACAGTGGCCAAAAATACCAGGTGCCATCAGGAGGTCCACCAGTGGGGCCAGGACACCAGAGTCCCACTGTTGCCCCCCCCCCAAGCACCAAGAATACAGTGCATCCCTTGCCCATGACTGAGAGTTCCTGTCCATACCTTGTGGCTAAAAGCCACTGATGGACCTCTCCTCCATATGTTTATCTAATTCCCTCTTGAAGCCATCCATGCTGGTAGCCACCGCCACCTCCTGTGACAGTGAATTATTTTGTTTGACACATTCTGTCTGAGAGTTAAGTGCCATCAGGTTGTTTCTGACTTATGGCGACCTTATGAATTTATGTTCTCCCAAACGTCCTCCCATTAAACAGCCTTGCCCAGGTCTTGGAAACGGAGGGCCATGGCTTCCTTCATGGAGCCATTCCATCTCAGGCTGGGTCTTCCTCTTTTCCTGCTGCCTTCCATGTTTCCTAGCGTCTTTCCCAGTGACTTTTGTCTTCTCATGATTTGACCAGTGTTCTCTCTAAGCTGAATTAATGTGAGCTAGCTCACGGTTTTTTAGCCTCCTGCTCACACATTTGCCTTAGCTCAGAAAGGAAGGATCCAGATCAAAATAATGTATGCAGTAGCCAAATTGCTCACTCACAACTTTAATGCCAGTAGCTCACCAAGTAGAATTTTTGCTCACAAGACTCCATGGCTTAGAGGGAGCATTGGATGTGACCAAAGAATGATAATAGAATCATAGAACGTTAGAGTTGGAAGGGACCTTGCAGGTCATCTAGTCCAACCCCCTGCACTTTGCGCGAGCATAGCTGAAAGATAGCCCTACAACATACCCGAAAGATGGTCATCCAGCCTCCGCTTGAAAACGTCCAGCGAAGGAGCATCCACCACCTCCCGAGGCAGTCTGTTCCACTGCTCAACCACTCTTACAGTTAGGAAGTTCCTCCTGATATTTAGCCGGCAATGACTCCCTTGTAATTTCCACCCATTAGATCTAGTCTTGCAATCTGGAGCAAGAGAAAACAGATCTGCTCCATCTTCTACATGACAGCCCTTCAAATATTTGAAGACTGCAATCATGTCCCCTGTAAGCCTTCTCTTTCCCAGGCTAAACATACCCAACTCTTTCAGGCTTTCTTATAGACCTGGATTCCAACCTTCTCACCATCCTGGTTGCCCTCTCCTGGACATGCTCAAGCTTGTCAACATCCTTCCTTAAACGTGGTGCCCAAAACTGGACACAGGAGCCTCAATTGATAGCCTCAGTTGAGTCATTGTAGGGAGCGTTCTGGCTCGATTTGATCTAGAACTCACTGATCTGCCTTTTTGGTGGCCCGTGGTATCCACAAAACTCTTCTCCCGCACCACATTTCAAAGGAATCAACTGTTCTTCTTGCCAGCTTTCTTTGTCGTCCAACTTTCATACCCATCCATAGCGGTGGGTGATGTTATGGTACGAATTAACTTGATCTTGGCCTCCAGCAATACATCCATCGCTTTCCTGTTGTCACTCAGTGTGGTGGCTCTAATCTTGGGGCTTCTGAAACTGCGTAATCCTCTCTAGAAAACTGACTTTATTCATTTAACCCATTGCAGTCATAGCAAGAAGTGTCCTATGGCAAAAACTTCCTGCCTTCTTCTCATTCTCTTTCCTTTGGATGTGCAGGGATCCAGCAGATATCCAGCAGATATCCATGGCGGGTCTCAGCAGTCCAGTTCCAAGAAATACCATGCAATGAAGGATTGGTTCACACAGAGACCTGGACAAATACGAGTCTCAAACAGGGAAGACTGCAGTGGTAAAATAGCAAACAGCGAACAAACGGAAAGTGAATCCCGACAAGGTGGGAGTAAGGCTGATTGGAAAGCACACGTCTTCGAAGGACATTGTGTCCCTTGCTTTCGGTGGGGGGGAATCAGCTGGCCCCTTTTGACTTGGTGGAGAGCTTGGAGGAAGATGCCCCCCTGCCTTGACTTGACGCATCTGTCCACCTGAAATCCAGGCCACAGCAACATCGGGACTCTGTGTATGTGTGTGTGTTAACTGCCAACAAGTCCTTTTGGATTTATGCAGGGGTCAACAAGTCCTTTTGGATTTATGCACCCCCCCCCGTGACATCACCGGAAGTGTGTTAGAAGGCAACACCCACCGCTCAGGCTCCACTGGACTGCTTTGGATTGCTAGCTAATGGGGGGGGGGAGGTGAAGATCTGTCCTCGCAGAGGAGGGGGAGCTTGTACCTGAATAAAACTTGGCCTTAAAGGTGCCACTGGACTGTTTTGGACCGGGGGACCGGGGGAGGGGCTCTGCAGCTTACCTGGCTGCTTCTTGCTCTGACTGAGGGCTGCTGGGAGCAGGGAGTGGGGCTTGTTGCATGTGCCCACCCCATGGGCTCTTTACTGCCGGAGCTCTGCTCCTGTGCGCTCCTGCAGGAAATGACCCCTGGTCACTCCACTGGATGTCCATCATTGACTGGAGTCTGGCTGTCAAATACCGAGCCCTGCATGACCTTGGACTCTCATATCGACAGAACCACCTCTCCTCCTATGCTCCACCGCAACAGGTTTGCTTATCTGATGAGGACATTTTGCGGGGGCCATCGTGCAATTGGGCGGGTGAGCCGAGGAAGGCACAGGGAGGCGTTTAAATGTCTCCCCGCTCTCTCCCCAGCCCTTCCTGGCTCGCCCGCCAAGGCAGGTGAGCCAGGAGAGGGTGGGGAGGCCTCCAGAAGCAAAAAAAGGGGGGAGGCAAAAGCCTCTGGAGTTGCGCCGCCAATGCAGCGCGATCTTTCCATTGTATTCTATGGCCCCATAGAATATAATGGAAAGATGACTCTAGAGAGATGGGGTTTTAACTTTAAACCCCTTCTCTCTTTGCTCCCCCCCCCCAGCCTTGGCAGGCCAGCTGGGGAAGGGGAGGGGAGGCTTTTGAAGATGCCTCCCCCCTTTTTTGCTTCCCCTTCTGACATCACTTCCCATGATGTCCGGGGGCGTGGCATATGCTAATGAGCTATTATGCCAATAGCCTATTAGATATGCTAATGAGCTCCTGCAGCTCTTTTTCTACGAAATAACCCCTGGCTAGGGTTCCCAATTACTTACCTATGATCCAGAGGGGGACACATGCTTCCCCGCTGGAAGATTCTTGCTTGGAACACAGGCGCTGCACTATTCCGTCGCCCAGACGTGACGTAGGCCCGTAGCTGGGTGACGCTCTGGTAATGGGACTGGAAACTCGATGGTAGCGTCTAGTTTCCAGCCCCATTGCTAGAGCGTCGCCCAGCTACGTGCCTACATCACGTCTGGGCGACGGAATAGTGCAGCGCCTGTGTTTTCCCCGTGGGAATGGTCCCGTGAAGAACTATACATCCCCCGCCAAATTAAGGTAAGTACTTGGGAGCCCTGCCCCTGGCTATACCCCATCCTCTTGCTACTTCTGCCTTTGTAGCCAGTTTGGTGTAGTGGTCAAGTGTGTGGGCTCTAATCTGGGAGAACCGGGTTTGATTCCCCACTCCTCCACTTGCACCTGGCTGGATAACCTTGGGCAAGCCGTAGCTCTGACAAGAGCTGTTCTTGGAAAAGAACAGTTTCAGTCAAGAGCTCTCTCAGCCCCACCTCCCTTGGACTGCAAGAAGATTAAATCATCAGTCCTAAAAGAAATCAACCCTGACTGTTCCCTGGAAGGCCAGATAATGAAACTGAAGCTCAAATACTTTGGCCACCAAATGTGAAGGGAGCACTCCCTGGAGAAGACCCTGATGCTGGGAAAGATTGAAGGTCAAAGAAGACGGGGATGGCAAAGGATGAGATGGTTAGACAGTGTCATAGATGCAACGAACATGAAATTGAGCCAACTTCAGAGGACGGCGGAAGACAGGAGGGCCTGGCAGGAGCTGGTCCATGGGGTCGCGAAGAGTCGGACTCGACTGTGCGACTGAACAACAACAAAACTTGGGAGCCCTGCCCCTGGCTATACCCCAGCATCTTCCTACTTCTGCCTTTGTAGCCAGTTTGGTGCAGTGGTCAAGTGCACGGGCTCTAATCTGGGAGAACCGAGTTTGATTCCCCACTCCTCCACTTGCACCTGGCTGGATGACCTTGGGCAAGCCGTAGCTCGACAAGAGCTGTTCTTGGAAAAGAGCAGTTTCTGTCAAGAGCTCTGTCAGCCCCACCTACCTCACAGGGTGTCTGTTGTTGGGAGGGGAAGGGAAAGGAGTTTGTAAGCCGCTCTGAGACTCCCTTGGGTAGTGAAGGGTGGGGTATAAATCCAATCTCTTCTCTCTTTTCTTCTTCTAATTCCCCAATCAAGGCAAAGGCAAGATATTTATTTAATAAAGCTGTCTTGCGGTAACAGAACAGGCCTCCTCGGGAGGTGGTGGGCTCTCCTCCTTCTTTGGAGGTTTTCAAACAGAGACTAGATGGCCATCTGACAGCAATGTGGATTCTGTGAACCTCGGCAGATCGTGAGAGGGAGGACTGGAAGGGCTGCCTCAGTGCCTAGTTCTTGTGGCCCATTCTTGCATGCCTAGGGAAATGCTGATTGCCACTTTGGGGTCAGGAAGCAATCTTGGAGGTTTGGGATTTCTTTGGTCAACTTCTGGTTGTGTAACAGCAGTCCCTGTGGGTGTGGAGGGGGAGGTAGTTGTGAATTTCCTGCATTGTGGAGGGGGTTGGACTAGATGACCCTGGAGGTCCCTTCCACTTCCATGATTCTATGATTCATACATAGCCCAGGACTCATCCGAAGGTATCATCTTTATCGGGGACACATTTGAGGCACTGTTAATTATGCTAATAATGAAATTTGCACCCTCACCTGGCCAGCGACGCCACCTGTATATCAAGTGAACATCTCAAAAACCCAAACTCCCTGTAAATCTAATCTCTGATTGTAAAACAATAAAATCCATCTCTTTCTCAAGCTTAGGGAATAGTTAGACAATATCATAAGCCCAGGAGGGGTTATATTTCGACTAGCCCATAAAGCAAACTGCTCGGAACCTCCTTTGTTATCCAAATCGTATTTTAGCTGTGTATCTCTTTTTATCGCCTGGCACCGGAAAGTCTCGATTCCATTATAATATTGCAGCAATACGAGAGAAAGTCAATTGTTTGTATCCGCAATAATGAAACTAATTTCGAAACCTAGCATGTGAAAAATCAAACCCTACAGCATTCCAAACACGATTATCTGGAGGTGCAGATAACATTTGTCAAATGTTAGTTTCCTGAAATAGATATGCCATCATTAGCTGTGATTTCACAGAAATATGTATGCAAATATATATACTCTTTATTTACATAGATATGCGCTGTGAAGTCGCAACGAACTAATGGTGATCCCAGCAAGAGCTTTCAAGGCATGCGGCAAGCAGAGGTTGAGTGTTATTGCATGCCTTTGCAGAAGAAAGTTGGACTCCAGTGGCGCTTTTAAGATCCAACAAAGTTTAATTCTGGGTATGAGCTTTTGTGTGCATGGACACTTCATCAGATACTCCATCGGATATCTGATGAAGTGTGCATGCACACAAAAGCTTTATACCCGGAATTAAATTTATCGCCTGGCACCGGAAAGTCTCGATTCCATTATAATATTGCAGCAATACGAGAGAAAGTCAATTGTTTGTATCCGCAATAATGAAACTAATTTCGAAACCTAGCATGTGAAAAATCAAACCCTACAGCATTCCAAACACGATTATCTGGAGGTGCAGATAACATTTGTCAAATATTAGTTTCCTGAAATAGATATACCATCATTAGCTGTGATTTCACAGAAATATGTATGCAAATATATATACTCTTTATTTACATAGATATGCGCTGTGAAGTCGCAACGAACGAATGGTGATCCCAGCAAGAGCTTTCAAGGCATGCGGCAAGCAGAGGTCGAGTGTTATCGCATGCCTCTGCAGAAGAAAGTTGGACTCCAGTGGCGCTGTTAAGATCCAACAAAGTTTAATTCTGGGTATGAGCTTTTGTGTGCATGGACACTTCATCAGATACTCCATTGGATATCTGATGAAGTGTGCATGCACACAAAACCTTTATACCCGGAATTAAAATTCATTGGTTATAAAGGTGCCACTGGACTCAAACTTTGTTATGTTGCTTCAGACCAACACAGCTACCCACCGCAATCTAATTCCTCTTGGGGCCTGGGGGGGGGGACAACAGCGGGAGGGCTTCTAGTGTCCTGGCCCCACTGGATGACCTCCTGATGGCACCTGGTATTTTTGACCACTGTGTGAGACAGAGTGCTGGACTGGATGGGCCTTTGGCCTGATCCAACATTGGCTTCTTTTCTGTTTTTATGGCCCCGCTGGTGGACCTCCTGATGGCACCTGGTATTTTTGGCCACTGTGTGACACATAGTGTTGGACTGGATGGGCCGCTGGCCTGATCCAACATTGGCTTCTCTTAGTGTTCTTTGTGTTCTCTGCTGGACAATGAAAGAAAGCTGAGAGGAAGAATGTTGATTCCTTTGAAATGTAGTGTTGGAGGAGAGTTTTGGGGTTACCGTGGACCGCCAAAAAGACAAATAAGTGGATTCTGCGTCAAATCAAGCATGGTCTCCCCCTAGAAGCTAAAATGACTAAACTGAGGCAATTGTACTTTCGTCACAATTAAGAAGAAGAGGAGGAGGAAGAGGAAGAAGAAGAGGAAAGGAAGAGGAAGAAGTGATTGGATTTATACCCCACCCTTCAGTACCCAAAGAAGTCTCTGAGAAGTTTACAATCCCTTTCCCTTTCCCTCCCCACTCTTTCAAGAACAGGAGGAGGAGGAGGAGATTGGATTTATACCCCACCCTTCCTGTGGAGTCTTGCCGTGGCTTATGATCTCCTTCCCTTCCCCTCCTCACAACTGCCACCCTGTGAAGTAGGTGAGCCTGAGAGATCTCTTTCCAGGACTGCCCCTGAGAGAGCAGCTCTGAAAGAACTTATGATTGAACCAAGGTCACACTAGCAGCTGCATGTGGAGGAATGGGAAACCAAACCTGGTTCGGCCAGATTAGAGTCTGTCCTGATTCTGCACTCCTAACCACTGGTGTAGTGGTTAAGTGTGTGGACTCTAACCTGGGAGAACCGGGTTTGATTCCCCACTCCTCCACTTGCACATGGCTGGATGACCTTGGCCAAGCCATAGCTCTGATAAGAGCTGTTCTTGAAAAAGGGCAGCTTCTGTCAGAGCTCTCTCAGCCCCGCCTACCTCACCGGGTGTCTGTTGTGGGGAGGGGAAGGGAAAGGAGTTTGTAAGCCGCTCTGAAACACCTTTGGGCAGTGAAGGGCAGGGTATAAATCCAATCTCCTCTTCTTCTTCTTCTACACCAAACAGGCTCTCAGTTTGAGAAGACAAGAGTCACTGGGACAAGAAACCATCATGGTAGGAAAAGTTGAAGGCAGCAAGAAAAGAGGAAGACCCAACCTGAGGTGGATTGACTCAGTCAAGGAAGCCAGGGCCCTCTGTTTCCAAGACCCGACCGAGGCTGTTAACAGGAGGACATTTTGGAGGTCATTCATTCATAGGCCACAGTTGAAAGCGACTCAACAGCAGTTAATGCCTTTACCATACCATCTTTCCTGCCATCCTTTTCATTTCGAAACTATATTTTGGGAAAGTGTTGTTGTTGTTGTTCAGTCGCACAGTTGAGTCCGACTCTTTGCGACCCCACGGACCAGCTCCCACCAGGCCCTCCTGTCTTCCGCCGTCCTTTGAAGTTTGCTCAGTTTCATGTTGGTTGCATCTATGACACTGTCTAACCATCTCATCCTTTGCCGTCCCCGTCTTCTTTGACCTTCCGTCTTTCCCAGCATCAGGGTCTTCTTCAGTGAGTGCTCCCTTCTCATTTGGTGGCCAAAGTATTTGAGCTTCAGTTTCATTATCTGGCCTTCAAGGGAACAGTCAGGGTTGATTTCTTTTAGGATTGACTGATTTGATCTTCTTGCAGTCCAAGGGACTCTCAAGAGTCTTCCCCAGCACCATAGTTCAAAAGAATCTGTTCTTCGGCGCTCGGCCTCCCTTATAGTCCAACTCTCGCAGCCATACATGACTACTGGGGATACCATTGCTTCGACCATGCGGACTTTTGTTGGCAGGGTGATGTCTCTACTTTTTATCATGCTGCCATCGCTTTCCTCCCAAGAAGCAGGCGTCTTTTAATTTCATGGCTGCAGTCACAGTCTGCGGTGATCTGGGATCCCAGGAACGTGAAGTCTGTCACTACTTCCACGACTTCCCCTTCTATTTGGGAAAGTAGCAGGTATTAATACGAAAACGCAGAACATCCCCACTTCCTCGCCATTAGCTTAGCCCGCACATCGGTTTCCTCAGTTCCCGCCGTCCTGAGAGAACAACGCTAATTTGAACGGTGGAAACTCACAGAGGTTACAAAATAAAGGGTAATTAGTCCGAGAACCTCCACAAAGCATTTTAGCATAATTAATCAACACCCGTCGGAATGCATCTTTTTTCTTACTTAGAAGCGATGTTCAAACAGTCTTGCAGAAGAAATGGGGTGGGATCTCGCACATGAAATGAGACCTGAAAATAGTCAGGTCTATTTAAGTAATGCAACATGTCAGATTTGTCCTGAAAATGGGCTTGGAAGCAGTCGGCACTGGAAGTGCCTTAATGTGCCATGAGAGACAGACTTATATCGCCCTAGAGAATTATTAAAAGCACATAAAAGTGTTCTTTGTCGGGAAAAGTGTCTCGTCTGATAGGGGAGAAACCCCCCCACACACACTATTCGACTGGTTGCAGCTAAAGTGCAGGAGTGCCGTTAAAATGCATTTAGATGCGTTCGGGTTTTTGCATAGTGTTTAAGCCAAGCCAAAGAATGAAAAACAAATCTTTAGAAAGAAGCGAAAACTCAATACTCTGTTTAACTTAGAGAAATAATTTTTAAAAAATATCTGAAGGAAGTGATGGAGAGCCACAGTGGAGTTGTATGAATATCAATCTACTGTGTTTTTGCCCATTCTTTCACCAAGGGGCTCAGAGTAGCATACATTGGGGCCACATTTTGTCCTCTCAGAAGAAGGAGGAGATTGGATTTATACCCCAACCTTCACTCAGAGTCTCAGAGCGTCTTACAAACTCCTTTCCCTTCCCCACCCCACAACAGACACCCTGTGAGGTGGGTGGCGCTGAGAGAGCTCTCTCAAGAACTGCCCTTTCAAGGACAGCTTTTGTCAGAACTATGGCTTGCCCAAGGTCACACCAGCAAATGCAAGTGGAGGAGTGGGGAATCAAACCTGGTTCTCCCAGATTAGAGTCCACACACTTAACCACTACACCAAACTGGCTCTATAGATCCACTGGCACCATCAGACATGTAGACCAAAATCCAAAGCATGTAAACAGTCCAAGGTCATTCATTAAATCGAGTGCCAGGCCTCCCAGTATGGTGCAAGGCCTACAGTAAATTTCTGCCTGTCTATGTGTCAGAGCATCACTTCCAGGTATAACCCGGAAGTGATAATGGGAAGCTCTAGGAATCAATAGATTTGGTGTAGTGGTTAAGTGTGTGGACTCTAATCTGGGAGAAGCGGGTTTGATTCCCCACTCCTTCACTTGTAGCTGCTGGATGACCTTGGGCAAGCCATAGATCTGTCAGAGCTGTTCTTGAAAGGGCCGTTTCTGTCAGAGCTCTCTCAGCCCGACCTATCTCCAAGGGTGACTGTTGTGGGGAGGGGAAGGGAAAGGAGTTTATAAACCGCTCTGAGACTCCAAGTGTAGCGCAGGGTATAAATCCAATCTCCTCCTCCTCCTTCATCTTTTAGAAACACTATGTTTTATGGTAGTGTTTCCAACAATCCATAGAGCTACCCGGAGATTGATTACACACAG
This sequence comes from Gekko japonicus, assembly GCF_001447785.1. NCBI lineage: Eukaryota > Metazoa > Chordata > Lepidosauria > Squamata > Gekkonidae > Gekko > Gekko japonicus. Next base: position 36,081 of record NW_015173205.1, on the reverse strand, counting down.
AGCTAGCTACAAAGAGAGTGATTGAAATGTGAATGTAGTGGTGGCCACACGAATCAACAGCTTTCAGAGGATGTAGTGATGGCCACGGGCATAGAGAGCTTTCAAAGGGGATTAGACAGATTCATGGAGGATATGTCTATCAATGGCCACGAGCCATAGTGACTGAGGGGAACCTCCACATCCAGAGGCACTAAACCTCTGAATCCCAGAGCCAGGAGGTAACCTCAGGGGAAGGCCTTGACCTCTATGTCCTGTTGTTGGCTGTCCAGAGGAACTGGTTGGCCACTGTGTGTGACAGGATGCTGGACTAGGTACACCACTGGTCAGATCCATCAGGGCTCTTCTTATGTTCTTATGTTCATCGTCAGTTCTGGGTTGTATCTGGAAGTGATGTAATGACATCAGCAATATAGGGAACATAACATAAGAACATAACATAAGGGACGCCAATGTTGGATCAGGCCAAAGGCCCATCCAGTCCAACACTCTGTCACACAGTGGCCAAAAATACCAGGAGCCATCAGGAGGTCCACCAGTGGGGCCAGGACACTAGAAGCCCTCCCACTGTTGACACCCCCTGAACCACCAAGAAGACAGAGCATCACTTGCCCCTATCTATACCTTGTGGCTAATAGCCACTGATGGACCTCTGCTCCATAATTCCCTTTTGAAGCCATCCATGATTGTAGCTGCCACCACTTCCTGTGGCAGTGAATTCCTTGTGTTAATCACTCTTTGGGTGAAGAAATACTTCCTTTTATCCATTCTAACCCAACCGCTCAGCAGTTTCATTGAGTGCCCATGAGTATTTGTATTGTGAGAAAGGGAGAAAAGTACCTCTTTCTCTACCTGCTCTATCCCATGCATAATCTTATAAACCTCAATCATGTCACCCCTCAGTCGTCGTTTCTCCAAGCTAAAGAGCCCTAAGCGCTTTAACCTTTCCTCATAGAGAAAGTGTTCCAACCCTTTTATCATTCGAGTTGCCCTTTTCTGCACTTTCCCCAAAGCTATAATATTCTTTTTAAAGTGTGGTGACCAGAACAGCACACAGTATTCCAAATGAGGTCGCACCATTGATTTATATAGGGGCATTATGATATTGGCTGATCTGTTTTCAGTACCCTTCCTAATAATCCCCAGCATGGCATTCACATTTTTTATTGCATCACACACACCCATTCTCACCCTCCACCACCACCTGGGTATGACCCAGAAGTGACAATGGGAAGCTCTAGGAATCAATGGGAATGTTATGGTAGAAATGGAAATCATTGCATTTCCAGCAATTCCTAGACTTACCTATTATCACTTTTGGGCTGTAACTGGAAGTGGCGTAGTGACATTGACAAACCTGGCAACTGTGCCCCACAAGCTTCATGGTCAGGCAAGGCTCTGGTCCTAGGTCTGCCAGATCGTAATCCAACCCTGTAACCACCACATCACATGCTCTGTCTCTCTAAACCAGGGCTCTTTTTGTAGAAAAAGCCCAGCAAGAACTCATTAGCATAATAGGTCACACCCAACAGCAGAAACTCATTAGCATATTAGGCCACACCCCCATGTTACAAGAAGTGTGGTCATCCAGCCACACCCACCTTTTGCTTGTTATTCTGTTATCCAAACCCAGGGCTTTTTTGTAGCAGGAACTCCTTTGCACGTTAGGCCACACACCCCTAGTGTAGCCAATCCTAATGAGTTTCTGCTGTTGGGTGTGGCCTATTATGCTAATGAGTTCCTGCTGGGCGTGGCCAACTTGGGAGCCAGCCGGAACTTTGTTCCTGTGCGTTCCTGCCCAAAAATAGCCCTGCTCTAAACCATCTCCCTTTCTGTTTCGTTGTGTTAATGAGTGTGGTTGATTCAGACCTTTCTGTTTCACTGCTGGTATTCCTAATTGGTTAGTTTCTTTTTTGCCATTTTAGGTTCATGTTTATGTAATTTGTGTGCAATGTGCCATTTTGGGCAGCAGTGCAAAAACAAAGTCTAAATTCCATTCAATGCATAGAATGAGCTTGCCAGCAAGGCACGGAAAATTATGCAAAAAAAAAAAAATTAAAGCATCGCGGGTTTTGATTTGCACAAGGGGAAAGCACATTGTGGGGTGGTGGTGTTCCTGTTGGAACCATGAACCTGTGAAATTCAGCAGCCTTCTGATCACAACAGATCACAACAGATCCCGAGCTACAGTTGATGTATATATTGGGGAGGAGCCGTGGCTCAGCGGCAGAGCATCTGCTTGGCATGATCCCAGGCTCAATCCCCGACATATCCATTTAAAAGGACCAGGCAGGAGGTGATGGGAAAGACCTCTGCCTGAGACCCTGGAGACCCTTGAAGTGGGGCTGTGGCTCAATGGAAGAGGGTCTGCTTGGCCTGCCAGAAGGTCCCAGGTTCAATCCCCAGCATCTCCAGTTAAAAGGACCAGGTGGTAGGTGATGGGAAAGACCTCAGCCTGAGACTCTGGAGAGATATAGATAGGGGCCCCAACACAGTGCTAGAGCATCTGCTTGGCATGCAGAAGGTCCCAGGTTCAATCCCCGACATCTCCAGTTAAAAGGACCAGGCAGTAGTTGATGGGAAAGACCTCCGCCTGAGACCCTGGAGAGCCGCTGCCACTCTGAGTGGGTTCTACTGACTTTGATGGCCCAAGGGTCTGATTCAATATAAGGCAGCTTCGTGTGTTCATATCTGGCTTGCTCTACTTCCAGAGAAGGCAGAGAAGAGTATTTGGTTTTCTTGCATTTCATCTTTACACCAGTCCTGTATGGGAGTGAGGTGAAAATGTGTGGAAACAGGCATATCAGAACGCTCGCTTATCACACTGAAACGATGATGTCACTTCCAGGTCCACACTGGAAGTGATGTCACAGTGTCGGTGTGACCCCCACCTGCATTCCCCTGTGGAGGTGGAGGAGAAGGAGGAGAGATTGGATTTATACCCCACCCTTCACTACCCAAAGGAGTCTCAGAGCGGCTTACAAACTCCTTTCCCTCCCCCTCCCCACAACAGACACCCTGTGAGGTAGGTGGGGCTGAGAGAGCTCTGATAGAAACTGCTCTTTTTCAAGGACACCTTTTGTCAGAACTAGGGCTTGCCCAAGGTCATCCAGTAGGTACAAGTGGAGGAGTAAGGAATCAAACCCAGTTCTCCCAGATTAGAGCCCGCACACTTAACCACTACACAGAAGGAGAAGAAGGAGAAGAGGAGGAGGAGTTGTTTTTTTATTATACCCCACTCTTCACTACCCAAAAGAGTCTTGGAGAAGCTTCCAATCACCTTTCTTTCCTTTCCCCAAAACAGACGCCCTGAGAGGTAGTTGGGGCTGAGGAGCTCTGAGAGAACTGTGACTGGCCCAAGGTCACCCAGCTGGCTGTATGTGGAGGAGTGGGGAATCAAACCCGGTCCACCAGATTAGAGTCCACTGCTCTTAAGCACTACACCAAGCTGGCTCAGGGGTTTCAGCAAATAATTGGAGGATAAGGACAAGAAATCTATGAACTAATTTGTGCACTTTTATTTTAAAGATAAATGGCCTTAGATGGGGAGCAATCCTGATTAGGGTGCAGGCCCATGGTTTCAGTGGGGCATTTGGGGGCCCTGCCCCCTTAATTAAAATCCCTGCCCCCACAAACAGCCATGCCCAAACCCTTATTTTCAAGGAGAGACCCCTGCTGCTGGCAGCAGCGTATGGTGCAAGGCCTGCAGCAAATTTCTGCCTGTCTATGTGTCAGAGCATCCCATTGTCACTTCCAGGTTATACCTGGAAGTGTCAATGGGAAGCTCTAGGAATCAATAGATTTGGTGTAGTGGTTACGTGTGTGGAATCCCCCTTTCTGCAAGCCTAGTCCTGCTGTAGACCACCTAGGTCATGGTGAGATTAATTTAATTAGGTGTAATTTAACTGCCCCCTTAAAAATTTAAACAAAAATGAATACATCAATCTTGGCTCCGGGTCTATTAGGGCAAGGGGGTAGTTTCACCCTTTCCTCTACACCGCATTTGTCTGATGCCAACTGGTTCCTTGCCATATCTGGACTGCCCCACTTGCTAGAAATGTGTAAAGATTCGGGGCTTCAAGTTCATGGAAACAGCACGATGCATCATGGTTCTTCCGGGTCTACATTTTTGGCACAACCGCCTGTGCTTACAACCTGGCCTTGGTGTCCATTTAACACCTGCCGATCAGTGTTCCCTCTAAGCTGTGGAGTCTCGTGAGCAAAAAGTCTACTTTGTGAGCTCCTGGCATTAAAGTTGTGAGCGAGCAATTTGGCTCCTGCATCAATTAGTTGGCTCTGGAGCCCTCCTCCCTGAGCTAAGACAAAAGTATGTGAGCTGGAGGCTAAAAAACTGTGAGCCAGCTCACACTAACTCAGCTTAGCGGGAACACTGCTGCCGATGCAGGATCGTAATCAAGATTTCAGATCCTGCCCAGACGTTTTGGCATACTGCTTATATGGAAGTCCGGGTCTATCGAAACCATTCCATGGCAGTATTGAGTGAGAGCCAGCATGGGGTAGTGGTTAAAGTGACGGACTGGGATGTGGGGGACCCGGGTTTGAATCCCCACTCTACCGTAGAAGCTCGGCCAGTCACCCACTCTCAGCCTAACCTACCTCCTGAGGTTGTTGTGAGGATAAAATGAGGGGAGAGGAGAAGGATGTGAGTAGCGTTGGGTCCCCATCGGGGAGAAAGGTGAGATAGACATTGAAAATAAATAAAGAAGTGTTACCAAGGTCTCTAAAATCTCTGAATCCATCATTCTGGCCAAGGAGAATCTGTTGTGGGAAAGCCCAATATATTCTTGGATGATTACATGAAATAAAGAAGAAGAAGAGATTGGATTTATGCCCCGCCCTTCACTACCCAACGGAGTCTCAGAGCAGCTTACAATCTTCTTTTACCTTCCTCTCCCCACAGCAGACACCCGGGGAGGCAGGTGGGGCTGAGAGAGCTCTCTCGAGAACTGCCCTGGAGAGAACAGCTCCGAAAGAACTTCTGACTGACCCAAGGTCACACCAGCAGCTGCATGTGGAGGAGTGGGGAATCAAACCCGGTTCTCCCGGATTAGAGTGAGCACTCTTAACCACTACACCAAACTGTACAACTGAGGATCTGTACAATTTGAGTCTCTTCTCTCCCCTTCCCCAAGTGTATAAAATTGAAACAAAACAAGAAGATAACCGGGATTTTCATTTGCCAGGGACACGTTGTTCTTCTAGGCCTCCTGGATTCGTACTGAAACATCCCGTCAACACGTTGACAAGACACAACTATTTGTGGAAGACTCGGCAGCCGAGCGGCGTGTTCCGAAACGAGAGCTTATTTTTAGTCTATGAATCACGAAAAGGAATGTGAGGTAAAATCTGAATTCCTGAAACTTTTGTGAAACACATGATTTAGCATCTGGTTTAAAGTTCTTGTGAGCGCTGATCGTAAACACATTTATTTGGAGGCAGGCCCCGTTGATCCGAACAGAACTTCACATGATGCGTCATCAGCGGCACATTGTATAAGAGGCAGATTGCGGTGAACACCTTCTGTCTTGTTTTTTTAAACAAAAATGGGAACAACTCTGATCCCAAAGCAATTAGACAAAGGGAAGGTCCATGGAAATCCATTGGACCTAAGAAGAGAGTCTTCAGTCAAGGTATCAGAGAGAAGATGAGTGATCCAAGACCCCCTACCTAAAATATTCCCTATACAACTAAAGGAGAAGGTGCTACGGTAGCCTGACATGAAAGTTTTGTGAGGAGGAGCACCATTTTATGTAAGGAACTGCTCAGGCCTCTAGTCTTCCATGTCTACCACAAAGAGGTCTTGTCTACCATGTCATGCCAACGTGTTGTAGTGGTCGAGAGAAGCGGACTCAAATTTGGATAACCAGGGTCGATTCCCCAGTTCTCCACATGAAGCCTGCTGGGTGATCTTGGGCCTGTCACAGTGCCTGTTGTGAGGAGAGGGGGGTGGAAGGAGATTGTAAGCCACTTTGAGACTCCTTAAGGAAGAGAAAAGCAGAGTAAAAAAACAACTTCTTCTTGTCTACCACAAGGAGACCTGTGGCTCGGTGGAAGAGCCTCTGCTTGGCACGCAGAAGGTCCCAGGTTCAATCCCCAACATCTCCCATTAAAAGGATCAGGTGGCAGGTGATGTGAAAGACCTCTGCCTGAGACTCTAGAGGGCCATGAAGTGGGGCTGTAGCTCAGTGGTAGAGCATCTGCTTGATATGCAGAAGGTCCCAGGTTCAATCCCCAGCATCTCCAGTTAAGAGGCCCTGGCAGTAGTGAGGGGAAAGACCTCATCCTGGAGAGCCACTGTGAGTAGACAATACTGACCTTGATAGACCAAGGGTCTAATTCAGTTTAAGACAGATTCATATGTGTTCACACATTGTGTGTAGACATGGGCCAGAGTCCCTACTCTCTCTCATGCGTAATTGCCATAAGACTTTCAAGTGTTCCCCAGTTGGTGCAGTGTGGTGCATGTGGAGAACATACTTCATACTCCTGAGAGCCAGTTTGGTGTAGCAGTTAGGAGTGCAGACTCTAATCTTGGAGAACCAAGTTTGATTCCCCACTCTTCCTCCACATGCAGCTGCTGAGTGACCATGGGCAACCCCTAGGTAACAGTGTTCCGTGCACCTTGGTGTTTAGTCATGCCGGCCACATGACCACGGAAACGTCTTCGGACAGCGCTGGCTCTTCGGCTTGGAAACGGAGATGAGCACCGCAACCCTAGAGTCGGATTCGACTGGCTTTCGAGCAAGGGAACCCTTACCTTTTTAGGTGGTGAGCTAGACTTGTTTTTAAGCCAAGAGATGTTTCAGAGGTGGTTTGCAATCGCCTGCCTCTGCACCACGTGCCCTTCTAAATCCTAGCCAGGACTGACGCTGTTTAGATTCCGAGATCTTACGAGACCGGGCTAGCCTGGGCTGGGAGGAACAACCCCCAAACACAACCTCATTTGGAGTACTGTGTACAGTTCTGGTCACCCCACCTCAGAAAGGATATTATAGCATTGGGAAAAGTGCAGAGAAGGGCAACTAGAACGATCAAAGGCTTGGAACACTTTCTCTAGGAAGAAAGGTTAAAGCACTTGGGGCTCTTTAGCTTGGAGAAATGATGGCTGGGGGTGACATGATCGAGGTTTGTAAGATTATGCGTGAGATAGAGCAAGTAGAGAAAGAGGTACTTTTCTCCCTTTCTCACAACATTTATTTATTTAACTTTTACCCCGCCCTCCCCGCCAGGCAGGTTCAGGGCGGCTTCCACGAACTGACAAGCAGTATACATTCACCGTAAGTATAAAAATATAAAACATCAGTTAAAACACAACCAATCAATATAAAACATTCATTAGACGGCGATAAAACTAAAGCGCAATTTAGGGACACATTCGGCGGTACCGCCGCATTAGGTCGTCTAGGATTGGAGTTCGCACAGGGGGCTGCTGGTAGAACGTCGCTCCTATCGGAATGCCTGCCTGAAAAGTTCTGTGGCCTCCCTCAGGCCAGGGAGGGTCAACTGATTTTGAGACCCAGACCATAGTGCTCTCTGGGGTATATACGGGGAAAGACGGTCCCGTAGGTATGTTGGACCCTGGCCATATAGGGCTTTAAAGGTAAGAACCAGCACCTTGAAGCGGATTCGGTATGCTATTGGCAGCCAGTGCAGTGTGTTAAGCACAGGCTGATTGTGCTCCCACCTGGGGAGGCCCATCAGCAGCCTGGTCGCTGCATTCTGCACTCGTGGGCACTCCATGAAATTGCTGAGCAGTCAGGTTAGAACGGATAAAAGGAAGTACTTCTTCACCCAAAGAGTGATTAACACGTGGAACTCACTGCCACAGGAGGTGGTGGCGGTGGCTAAAAGCATGGATGGCTTCAAGAGGGAATTCGATAAACATATGGAGGAGAGGTCCATCAGTGGCTATTAGCCACAAGGTATAGATAGGAACTCTCAGTCTGGGGCAAGTGATGCTCTGTATTCTTGGTGTTTTTTGGGGGGGGCAACAGTGGGAGGGCTTCTAAGACTTGGAATCCAAGTCTTATGAGGAAAGGCTGAAAGAGTTGGGTGTGTTTAGCCTGGGAAAGAGAAGGCTTAGAGGGGACATGATTGCAGTCTTCAAGTATTTGAAGGGCTGTCATGTAGAAGATGGAGAAGATCTATTCTCTCTTGCTCCGAATTGCAAGACTAGATCTAATGGGTGAAAATTACAAGGGAGTCGTTACCAGCTAAATATCAGGAGAAACTTCCTAACTGTAAGAGTGGTTGAGCAGTGGAACTGTCTGCCTCGGGAGGTGGTGGATGTTCCTTCGCTGGACGTTTTCAAGCGAAGGCTGGACGACCATCTTTCGGTATGTTGTAGGTATGTAGGGCTATCTTTCGGCTATTTTCCTGCAGAGTGCAAGATCCCTTCCAACTCTAACATTCTATGATTCTATGACAAAGTCCTGGCCCCATTCCTGGACCTCCTTTTCTTATTGAATTTATTTGTAGGTTTTTATGTTACAAAAGCAAAAACAAAAATACAGTACATAAGTATTTTATTGGAGTTTACGTTAAACATTCTTTCCAAACCATTTGTTAACTCTATACCATCTTTTTTGAAAAGCTTTTCCATCTTTTCCTGAAAGTATCATACTCAATTTATCCATTTCTGCATGTTCAGATATTTTAGTAACCAACTCTTCTCTAGTGGGTAATTTCTCTGCCTTCCAACATTTAGCAACAAGAATTCTGGCTGCAGTAAGGATATATGACAAAATACATGTATCATCACACCCAAACCCATTTGGTATTATAATTAGCAAATAAATTTCTGGTAACAGATGTAGATCTATATCCATAATCTCTAATATTAGCTGTTTAATATCTTTCCAAAATTTATAAATCTTCTCGCACCGCCACCACATGTGAAAGAACGTACTTATGTTATTTCCCATTGCTGTACCTCCTGATGGCACCTGGTATTTTTGGCCACTGTGTGACAGAGTGTTGGACTGGATGGGCCATTGGCCTGATCCATCATTGGCTTCTCTTATGTTCTTAAACCTGCAAGGAAAAAAAATGCATTTCTTCACAGGGGTATTTTGAGAGAGATGGAACTGGAGAAGCAAAAGGCTGGAACTAAATAATGTACATGTTGGTATAACTGAGAAAGTGCTGTAGCCCTGTGACAAAGCATGGAATTTGTCCATAGAAGGCCTAGGCTCAGTCCCTTCCACCTCCACTGGAAGGATCTCAGCTAACTGGACATGGTGGCCACCAGTGGGATACACCCCCCTGCAATGCCAGCTATGGCTCCACATCACTTCCAGTTTTTTAAAAAAGTGATATAGGTAGCTCTAGCAATCAATAGAAACTCTATGTTAAAATGAAGTGATGTGACAAAGCGGCCAATAAAATCATAGTTTTTGGAGATTCCTAGAGCTACCTTTTTTCACTTCCTGGGGTTTTTTTTACAGGAAGTGATGTGGCACTGCACATGACTCTGTGGGTTCTTTATTTTTTTCTCCTGCTGCCAGTAAGAAAGACCCTTCTCTATGCACCAGGAGAGCTGCTGTCAATGAGGGAAGCCCATCCGGAGTGAGGCGGACCAGAAGTCTTCCTTGGAAGAAGACAGCTTTCTGTATCTGTCAATCCAGAACAAGGAGTTTGTGTTGCAAAGGGATACAAAGGGAGCGCAGATAGCAGAGTACAGGCATCCCATATTTGGAGAAAGTAATTTTCACATCTGGTGATGTGCAATTTTGTCTGCATTCACAGGGTCACATTGCCATGCGGAAACAATGGGGGGGGGGGAGTAATCTCATGGGGACTATGTGTGTATGAAACAGCCCCCCCCCCGAGTAATGTAGCTAGTCTTTCTGAAAATTATTCTGAATCTGATTCGAGTCTTGTAGCACCTCAGAGACCAACAAGATTTCCAAGGTATAGGTTTTTGAGGGTCTAAGCCAGGGGTGTCAAACTCATTTGTTATCAGGGCCGGATCTGACATAAATGAGACCTTGTTGGGCCGGGCCATGTGTGTCATAAAATGTAATGCCAGGTAGCAGAGATATAAACTTTATAAAGGACACAAACACAAAGGTGGGGGTTTTTTTACTTAAAATCATGGCTATTTTTGGGCAGGAACGCACAGGAACGGAGTTCCGGCTGGCTCCCAAGTTGGCCACGCCCAGCAGGAACTCATTAGCATAATAGGCCACACCCAACAGCAGAAACTCATTAGGATTGGCTACAGTAGGCGTGTGTGGCCTAACATGCAAAGGAGTCCCTGCTACAAAAAAAAGGCCCTGGGTTTTGACAACAAACAAGGTAAACAGAATAAGAAGCAAAAGGTGGGGGTGGCTGGATGACCACACTTCTGGCAACAGGGGGCTGTGGCCTAATATGCTAATGAGCTGTGGTGTCAGGGTGTGGCCTATTATGCTAATGAGTTCCTGCTGGGCTTTTTCTACCAAAAAAGCCCTGCTTAAAATAACAACATGCTTAAAACATTAGCACTCTTGCAATATCTTGTTTATTTAACAGTGTCTGATAACTGACACCTCTTGCTCTGAATTATTGCATCAGAACGTCTGTGCTGTTGCAATCCTGAGGATGCTGTTCAGGTGTGTATCTGTAAGCTGCAAACCTACGATGATGCAGCAGCGGTAGAAATGGAAGACGAAGCAGAAGACAGCCAGTTCCACTGCGGGTCTGATAGAAGCCCTCCGGGGGCCTCATCCGGCCCCCGGACCACATGTTTAGCACCCCTGGTTTAAGCTCCCTCCGTCCAATACCTGACATCGTTTGATGAAAACAGCAGACCAACATGGTTACCCATCTGAAATTATTCCAAATCCATTCACATTCCAGTATGTTTCCCCCTGAGCCAGAACCTCCCCATCTCTGCCACTTTGATTAAGGAAAACTTCTGTGGCAGTTCTAAGGTGGACGTTAGACTCGCAAGAGGTTGGCGGAATCAGTCGCGAGTAGTGACTCGCATCCCTCTCCCAGGCACGCCGCCCCGTTGTGCTCTTGTTTTGGAACTGATCAAACTTTGCCACAAATCAATATGTGCTTCCTGAATTATTTAGATCATTATGCTTTGCAAGTCTACCTTGCTCTTATTAGGCGACTGTACCGAGAAGCTAATTTCCCGTGCGTGCTCGAAAGCATCTCGAAAGGAGTGCCACCTCCACAGCAAGGTTAATAGGCAAGCTCTCTAGAAGCTTCTCCCATAATGATGCGGATCTCAGATTTTTGACAGTGGCACGCTCTCGCAAACAGATGTTGAAATACATTTGGAAAGTCAAAATAAGTTACAGGGCAGCATATTAGAAGCTGTATAGATGTTTTTTTACAAGTCACAATGCGGCGAGCCACTTTTCAGTTGCAACTGAATGCTCAGCTGGGGGGGGGGAACCCACAAGTCACGGCCAGCATCAGCAGACGCTGAGGAGGGAGCAGCTGTCAGGGCCCAGTGATTCCGATAGGGCCCCCTGACACTGACCCTCACCTTAGGGATGCCATTCCCCAGTTGGGAGCGGGGGTGTCAGAATCCCGCAGCAATCAGTTCCCAACAATGTTCCTTCAGAAGGATCGAGTTTATTGAGTACAGTAAAGATAGGTCAGGAGCTGCGGTGGCTCTAGGAGCTGCGGTGGCTCAAGTGGTTAAGACGCTGAACTGCAGGCTGTGGAAGGTCAGTAGTTCAGCAGTTCGAGACCCGGGTGCCGCATGGTGGAGTGAGCTCCCGTGTCTAGTTCCAGCTCCTGCCAACCTAGCAGTTTGAAAGCAAAAATTGCAAGTAGATAAATAGGTACCACTTTGGTGGGAAGGTAACAGTGTTCCGTGCGCCTTGGTGTTTAGTCATGCCGGCCACATGACCACGGAAACGTCTTCAGAAAGCGCTGGCTCTTCGGCTTGGAAACGGAGATGAGCCTAGAGTCGGATTCGACTGGCTTTCGAGCAAGGGAACCTTGACCTTTACCTAAAGATAGGTCATCTGTGCATACATTCAGTGTCAGAACTAACTACAAACCCATGGGCACTCCATGAAATTGCTGAGCGGTCGGGTTAGAATGGAGAAAAGGAAGTCCTTCTTTTTTTTTTTTAAAATTATTTTTTTATTGATTTTAAAACATATAACACCCAACATCGTATCCCTCAAGCAAGCCACACCCCCCATACATACATAAACACCCAAGTCAGAACCCCTTCTTCTCTTGACTTCATCTTTTATCCATCCATTTATAAAACGGTGCCCAAACTTCTTGAAATCTTGAACTTATATTTCCGTTAACTTTTTGAGTTAGATTATCCAGTTCTGCTACGTCAAGCAGTTTACTAATTAACTGTTCTTTTGTTGGTACCTGTTCATTTTTCCATTCCCTTGCGAGCACCATTCTGGCTGCCGTTAATATGTGTAGAATTAAATATTTTTCATTTTTCCTCCATTCATCAGGAAAAATATTCAGCAAACATATTTCAGGGGCTAAAGGAATTTGCTTTTTAGTAATCTGCCAAATCATCTTCTGTACCTCCATCCAGTAAGATTTAACCTCATCACATAGCCACCATAAATGATAGAACGTACCTATTTGGGTCTTGCATTTCCAGCACTTTGAATCCAGCCCAACATATATCTTAGCTAACTTTTCCGGGGACATATACCATCTGTGTGTCATTTTAAAAATATTTTCTTTTAGTGCCGCTGCCTTTAAAGGGTCATTTTGCGAGCAAATATGTAGATCTCAACTGCCCCTCTCCCTCTCTCCCACTAGATTTAAAGGGCCCTCCAGCTGACCGGCAGATCATGTGGTCTTTGCTGATCAGCTGAAGCCCTTTAAGTCTGGCAGGAGTGGAGGGAGAGGGGTGACTGGGCAGGTAGTTGCTCTGGGGGGTGGGGCTTCCCCCACCAGCCAGCTGGCCAGGACAGATTGGAGGCCCCAAAAGTGGGGGAACCCCCACCCGGTCCTGGGGGCTGGCAACCTGAAAGGCTAATGTAGATCATGAAGCAGCCTGTTGGCTCAACAGCTTATGTTCAGTGATGGTGTCATGGCTCAGGTGGGGTGTCACCTGATGCTGCCACCACTCTGGATTTAGGATCCCTTGAGAAGGCCCAGAGCACCCTCCCAAGACCTTCAGACCTCCCTTTTGGCCAAATAATAGGCGTGAGGACCAAGCAGAGTACAACAAGGAAAAGGTTTATTTTATAGGAGCTCAAACAAACAAGATGCAGAATAATAACAGTAAATGGCTGAAAAGAAAAAAAATCAAATGCCCTAATGCATCTAAATGTATACTGTCCCTAGCTCACTATCTCAAGTGTCTTTAGACTACTCACCCTTCCCTCAGGATGAGGGTTTCTTCCCCACAGCAGCCTCTCTTCTTGCCCTGTTTCCTGGGAAGAACAGCTTTTTCTCTTGCACCAGTTCTTTTATTCCCCAGCCCTCTTCTTCCCTATTGGTCAAAATCGACACCAAAACTTCCCAAAGCCTTCTGGGGGTTGTAGGCCCAGCCTCCCCTACTGCTAGCCAGGCTCCCTGGGCCCAGTAGGCCTCTGGTGGCACAGCCCAGATCATGACAGATGGTTATCACAAAAGTTATTTTATTGCCTGCTCTTTCAGGGTATTTTCAGCATTTATGTATAACAAAGTATTGCTAGGTTTAGGACTGACAGATCCCACCTGGCCACTGGCTGTAAGGTTGCCAGAGCCAGGTTGGGAAACATGTGGGGATGGAGCGTGGACTCTATGGCATTGTACCCCACTGAGATCCCTGGCCTCCCCAGGCTCCATCCTCGGCCTGGATATGGCAATGCTGCTCCCATCCCCCGCTGGTGGCAACCTGGCAACCCTAAACCTATCAATACTTTGTTATACACAAATGCTGAAAATATCCTGAGAGGACAGAAAATAAAATAACTTTTGTGATGACCATTACTGAACATAAGCTGCTGAA
>NW_015173205.1:15033-22018 GCF_001447785.1 Gekko japonicus | reverse complement strand
TTCCTGCTGCCATCACCTTTTTCAACACCAGACTGGTTTCCTCCTCAAACACAACATAGAATTCTACCGGCAACCCATCCGGTCCAGGGGCCTTATTCTTTTTTTGCTTCTTAATTGCCTGAACTACTTCCACCATAGCGATAGGCTGTTCTAGTTCTTTTTTCTGTTGTTCAGTTATCTTCTTAATATTTGGGTTATTCTTCAAATAGCTTTCTATTCTGTTTGGTTCGACCTCTTCCTTAGTGTACAATTGAGTATAAAAATTTTGCACAATTTGTCTAAGCCCTTTTAAATCACTCATTTCCACACCCTGTTCATTCTTTAAAGTCTTTATATATCTTCTTTTTTCTTCTTGTTTCAGCTTGTACGCCAACCATCTAGATGTCTTATTAGCGTGTTGAAAAAAATTCTGTCTGGTATATAAGATTTTTTTAGCTAATTCTTCGTTTAAGAGGCAGTTTATCTCATGCTGGAACTTTTTTTGTTCCATCCTGGCTATTATCGAAGTTGGATTTAATTTCAATTTATCTTCTTCTTCTCTCAATTTCTGTTTTAAATCCTGTAACTTATGGTTTAATCTTTTCCTTCTGTTAATTGCTTCCTTTATAAAAATACCTCTAATATACGCCTTGAAAGCATCCCAGACAGTTGTTATTTTAATTTCTGGTTGAATATTAATTTGAAAAAATTCCTCTATTACTTTTTTAGTTTTTTCCACAAATTTCGGATCTTTCAGCAAAAAAGTATTAAGTCTCCACCTTATTGGCCTGTTCTTACTTCCTATAGTTATCATCATTGGTTTATGATCTGCGTAAGACATTGGTAGCATCTCTACCTCTTCCAGTTCACTCAACGTTGTCACACTTAACCAAATCATGTCTAGTCTCGACCATGATCTGTGGCGAGCTGAAAAAAAGGTGTAATCACATTTCTCAGGGTTTCTCAATCTCCATGTGTCTATAATGTTGAGCTCATCTGTTAGATCTAAAAATGCCCTGGGGAGTTCTCCTCCTTTCCCATGTCCTCCTGCCCAATTCCTTCTATCATGGACTTTGTCATATACTGCGTTCAGATCTCCTAATAAACAGATTTCATCGGCTTCTAAATTAGTTATAGTTCTCCTAAGCTCCTGAAAAAATTTGGCTTGGCCTGTGTTTGGGGCATACACATTTACAATCAGCATCTTCCCCCCCCCCCTCTTTGTATCCTTACTATAACCACTCTTCCATCTTTGGAATCAAAAACCAATTCCGGGTGTAGTGACTCCTTTACATATGTCACCACTCCATTTTTTTTAATATGATTACACGACACAAATTTAATTCCTAATTTTTTATTTTCTAAATATTTTTGATGATCTTTTTTGATGTGTGTCTCTTGAAGGCATGTAATTTGTGTTTTCGTCTTTAACAGTTGGTGGAAGGTTCTGTTTCTTTTTCGCGGGCTATTCAGTCCATTAATGTTAATTGAGATTAGACTTATAGCTCTGGTCCTTCTGTCTTCCATTTTGTCTATCACTCCTGTTTCTTCTGTAGAATAGCCTAGTTCGCACTTGGAGAGGAATTGCTCTAGATCTGTTCCCTTCTTTCTTTTGGTTCACCTTTTGGGTTTGTCTTTGCTCATTTCTCTCCTCCTCCTTTGTAACTTCTTCCTCAGCTTCCTCTTCTTCTTCTGGGCTTTCACTATCCTCAGACATCAGTATCTCCAATTCGTCGCCATAACTCCTTATAAAGTCTTCTAGTTTGAAAACCGAGTTTAACTTGTACCATCTTTCTTTGTAGTTAAACGTAACCCCTTCCGGTGTCAGCCACTTAAATTTTATTCCTTTTCTTTTCAGCGTGGTTACTAGTTTGCTATATATCTTTCTCTTTTCTCTCATTCTCCAGGGTACGTCTCTTAAAATTCTTATTTCCTTGAGAAAAGGAAGTCCTTCTTCACCCAAAGAGTGATTAACACATGGAATTCACTGCCACAGGAAGTGGTGGCGGCTACAAGCAAGAGGGAATTGGATAAACATCTGGAGCAGAGGTCCATCAGTGGCTATTAGCCACAAGGTATAGATAGGGACTCTGGGGCAAGTGATGCTCTGTCTTCTTGGTGCCTCGGGTGGGTCAACAGTGGGAGGGCTTCTAGTGTCCTGGCCCCACTGCTGGGGGACCTCCTGATGGCACCTGGTATTTCTGGCCACTGTGTGACACAGAGTGTTGGACTGGATGGGCCTTTGGCCTGATCCAACATTGGCATCTTTTATGTTCTTATGAGAAGGGAAGATATACAGGATTCAGAGTGGGGTCCCCTGATGGAGTCAGCAGGGACGGCTCGCTCACTAGGTGAACTAGGCATTCGCCTAGAGCGAGCCGGCCCTTAGGGGCACCAAACTGCACCCAGCCCCCCTACCCAGCACAGCCCATTCCTGTGACCTGCCAGCCCATGGGAGGCTCCACCGGCAGGGGCTGTGAAAGGCGCTGGGCATCTGGGTGAGGCAGCAGCCGGCGAAGTGGGTCAGTCGGTGCGAAAATCCTCTGGCCACCGGCGGCAGCACCCAAGTGAGGGGGGCAATGCACAGGGGAAGGGGGGCGGCGCACAAGGGGTGTGTGTGCCAAAATCCTCGCCTAGGGTGCAAAAAAAACTGGGGCCGGTCCTGGGAGTCAGGCCAATCAGAGAATTAGCTGAAGTACGCCTAAACTAACGGGCTCATATTCCCAGCAAAACATCAGGAGATTGGCACCAAGGTCACAGGACCAAGCTAAGAAATAAAACACCATGCAGCCCTGATGATGAGGGGGGCGAACTGACTGGCAACTGGGTCTCTGTTGCCAGCCCAGGGGAGGAGGAGGAGGAGGAAGAGATTGGATTTATACCTCACCCTTCACTACCTGAAGGAGTCTCAGAGAGGCTTACAATCTCCTTTCCCTTCCCCTCCCCACAACAAACACCCTGTGAGGTAGGTGGGGCTCAGAGAGCTCTTTCAAGAACTGCTCATGAGAGAACAGCTCTGAGAGAACTTGTGATTGACCCAAGGTTACACCAGCAGCTGCATGCGGAGGAGTGGGGAATCAAACCAGGTTCTCCCAGATTAGAGCTCCTAACCACTACACCACTTATCCAAACTGTCTGAGGGGCCAGTGTACCAGGTTCCTGGCTGAGAATCTATAGCTGGACCCTCAGAAACTGCCTCCTCCTGCAGTACCTCTGCCATTGGCTGTTGGCTTGGTTCAGGTATGCTGACACCTTCTTCCTCAGAGAAGTTTTCTACGTCCTTTTGCTCTGCTGAGCTTGGCTGGCCCACAACCACAACACCAGGGTTTCTGGCAGGGTCCATTGCTGTCCACCCCCCATTCATAAGTTTTTTCATAAGTCTTCTGTCTTTTGCCAATTGTAACATCTGTTGTATTTTTCTGGTGGTTCTGTATACTGTTTGTAGGTTGCATTTTTTCATAAGTTTTCGCATCCAATCAGTGATTCCTTTGATATATATAAATTTGATATATTTGCCATATATCAAAGGAATCACTGATCAGATGGGAAAACATATGAAAAAACACAACCTACAAACAGTATTTTTATTTATTTATTTTATTTATTTATTTGGATTTTTACCCCGCCCTCCCCGCGAACGGGCCCACCAGCAAAATACAACAGATGCTACGATCAGCAAAAGACAGAAGAGACCCCCTCACTTCTGCAGGCGTATACTGCATACCCTGCAGTTGTGGACAGGTTTACATCGGGGCCACACAACGTAGCATTCAGACAAGAATTAAAGAACACGAAAGACACTGCAAACTTGGTCAACCTGAAAATTCAGCAGTGGCTGAACATAGCCTAACTCAAACAGGACATAGTATCTTATTCCAAGACACTGAAATGCTGGACAACACATCCAATTACCATGTCAGATTACACAGGGAAGCTATTGAAATTCATAAACATAAACACAATTTCAACAGGAAAGAAGAGAGTTTAAAAATAAATAGGGCATGGTTTCCAGTCTTGAAAAACACAAAATACTCTACATCTTACAACAGCACTACAGATAAGATTAGAATTTCAATAGTCAATCCGTATGCACAAGAACCTCCTCAGGAAAGTTCCTCCATTAGCATGTCACAGCCTGGGAAACTACTACAAGATAATGACTCAGCCCCACCCCACCTTCTGGAGTAGATATAAATTACCTGCCTACCATTTTTCTTCTCACCTTGACACAGAAAGTACTCCATCTTTCTGTGTTATATCTCTGAGGATGCCAGTCCTCAGCTGCTGCTGGCGAAACGCCAGGTCCTACAATGCCAAGACCACGGCCATACAGCCTGGAAAATCTACAACAGCTAATGAACTCCAGCCGTGAAAGTCTCCGACAACATATTGTCTGTCTAAATTCTTGATTTCACGAACAGGAACTTTTTAAAACCTATTTTCCTCATATTTTGGTTTTTTTCCTTCTGATTTTGGGTTTTTTTGTAAGATATTCCCCGCACCATTTTTGTCTTATCGATGGATATATCATATTGGAAAATGGGTACAAAATTGGTGCAGGGAAGCAGAAAATGAATCACAAATAATGAATCACAGTGTGGATTTTGTACAAAGGACAAGGAAAACGGCAATGCTGTATTTAATTCAAACCGCCGTGTCTATGAAATTCAGCTTATCCCTGCTTCCGTTCTGATGCTGAAACAGAGAGCAGGATCGCCTAGTTATTCTTTACCATATGTTCAAGCTAGCACAAGAGTCAAAGCAGTGCCCTTTTCTAAATTCTCCCCTCCCTCGAGGAAGGACCTTATTTAGAACTTTTCTTCTTCCCGTCCAAATGCTTTCATAGAGTGCTCCGGTTCCAAAATAACCCCGTAGTGATTGCTTGGAAATTGGTTTGATGTCTTTTGCCCATAACTCCCTTGGGTCCCTCAAGACATTTTAATACGAGCCATGACATTATGACGGATGAACGCTGGCATTTTATTGTAGCAATGTTTCTCCCATGTGGAAAATAACAGCTTGTTCACCGCCCAACATCTTGCCAGATTCAGGATCTATAGTATAGCCGGAGCCTCCATCTCTTCGCTCCACTTTTATTTACAGAATCTTCCTCGGACCGACTCCATTATATATGTCAAGCTGCCTCGTCTCCGGCGTCTGTCTTCCTAATCCACACCAATTGCGCAGAGCCAGTTCAAAGCGAACACCTCCAAATCTCTCGGCAAACACACACACACACAAACACAAGGACATCGTTTACAGATAATTATGTGAACAGAAAGGAGTTCAGCATCTGAAACGCCTTGCCAATTGTGACACTAATACAATCTGTCATTTCTGACAACTTCAAGATCTTACTGTTCGGTAATGTATATTGGGCCGTAGAGACGACGGGGAACAGCAAAATGGCTGACTGAGCACTCTCTAAGGTGGCGACTGGAGGTGTTAATAGCAGCTGCAGGAGCAAAAGGAACAACAAGAGCTTCACCTAAAGACTTGTTGCCGAGTGCTTATTTCTTCGGTCATAATATGTTGCAGCGACAGGGACAAGACTGCCCGTCTAGGCCTCACCACTCCTGCTCATGGAGCAGCGGGAGCAAAATTGGAGGACGAGTCAGTGAAAATTTAAATCAAGCCAATGCCATAATAGCACTTCCAGTGAGACCCTAGAAGTGACATCACTAAGATCCACCTCAAACTCTATGGTCAGACTTTTTAAAAAATGAATTCTACAGTGTTGCTCTGAAGCTGTGATGTCACTTCCAGGTTCACTCAGGAAGTGATGTTGTAGTGTTGGTGTAATGCTGATTGTCCAGATTCTGCTCCCATGTCTGCTGGGGGTTGCCATCACTACCTCACTTTCAGGCACAACCCAGGTATGACAATGGGTAGTTCTAGGAATTGCCGTAGCATTTCTGTCAATTCCTAGAGTTACCCATTGTAACTTATGGGTTGTACTCAGAAGTGACATACTGGCACAGAGGATGCCAGCCTGTCTCACATTTTTCTCCCATTGCCTCGGTATGGTGGTGGGCAACGGCAGGTATTGACAGGAGACCATTGTGGGAAGCCTATGGATAAGTGACCTCTTGGGATTCCAAGGAAGCCTTCTTGAGTTCTTCAGTGAAGGCTAACCTCCCTCGGAGGGTTGCTCTGAGGGTAAAATATAAGGAGAGGACCATGCACACCACCCTCAGGTCCTTGGAGGACAGGTGGGATAAAAATTGAACAAAAAAGAGTAATATAGCAATCACAACTAGGCGCAGGGTCCTAGTGGAAGGGTTATCTAGGTAAATAAACACATTTTAACCGGGTGCAAAATAAAACACAAAGATGACCTCAATTGACAGGCAGGCTCATATGGGAGCAGGTGGTCTCTACGTATTTGTGCGAGTGTGAGAGGGCAAGCATTCAGTTCTTCAAGCGTTCTGTTCTATTCACTTTTTTTTGTGGTAACCACTTCCTTCCATTTCCTTTTGACAATGTGAGAAAGTCTCACAGCTGAACGCAACATTAATTACATTTCAAAGCAAACCTTTTATTCATTCGGAGACAATCTGTGAAACAGAAATCTGTGACTGAGACTCCTGCCAAACCAATTATGGCAAAATAACTCAAATATGTCTTGACAGATTGCAATTTCCCCTCCCTCCTCCCCACTAATGCTAGGTATTCTTTGGATCCTACGAGCAACATTCACTTCAGATTAGACATTGGTTTCAATATGCTCTCTTTTTGGCTCCTGCACAGGACCAAAAGCTGTGTTCACACATACCTTTTTGCGTTCTGCTTCTGTCCTTGATTGAACCCTCAAGTTAGTTTCTTTGTCAATCAATTAACTTCTGTAGCACCCAAGGGTGGTTTCCCCTATATGATGGGATTTTATCAGGGGATACTTCCACCAAATCTTCTCTTACAGGAATAGAAAAGCTTTTGAGGTGGTCTGGAGAAGCAAAGATGTGTATGAAGATTTGGCACGAATGTATCTTTGATTCTATGTGTAGGG
>NW_015173205.1:12429-15021 GCF_001447785.1 Gekko japonicus | reverse complement strand
TGTAGGGAATGTGCACCCTGAAATCCCTGAAACAAAAATATACATGAATATTGCTGTTTTTGATCATTTCCTGTGGTTTCCAGAACAGTAAACACAAATCTGGGATTCTTAAGTATTATAAAATACACCTACCACCCCCCAAAAAAACCCACTATAAGACCAGTCAGAGAATTTGAAAAAAGTGGAGAAATTACTATGCTTATTATAAGATGAAAAAGGAGTGACTTATATTAAAGTTACTATAATTATTTTGGTTTTTATTTTTCATCAGTATAAAGATAGCTTAGACACTAATATAATGACACTAATATAATTAAGGTTATTATAAGAAAATAATGCTATATTCAAGTCCATAAAAATAGTTTTTGACTTATATATGAACCTAGTTTATTCTTGTCCTTTTTATTTTTAGAAATGCTCCTAAAATATATTTTTATTATAGTTTGATTACGACAACTAAAGTAGTATTAAGATGTAACATAATAATGTCTAACAGTTAATATTAATAGTAACTAATGATAATAAATGCTAGGCTTTAATAATAAATGTATACCATATGTAAAAACCTTCTGAATACTATGTATTTTAAATGTTAAGTGTTCTAAATTTACTCAAATGTTGATTTTCCATGTTATGAATGTTATATATTGTAATAATATCTGTATCTCCTTTCCCCCCCTTTTTCAGTAACCCTGTTTTAATTTAAAATAACAAAAATAATTTTTAAAGGGTTCAAAAAATACATGTTGCTATTTGTGTTTGGCTGCGGCCCATAATTGGCATCATCAGGCATCTTGTATTTCTTTGATTCTCCTGATTTCCCTGGCAACAGCAATTCTCCCTTCCAATTGGATCCTGGCAAGGAATTAAGCTTCCAGCCACTCACCATAGGAGACAAGCCCCAAAGAAAGAATTTTTAAGGCCTGCAGCTGTTCTGAGGTGGATGAGAGACCTCACCCACTAGGAACTTCTTAAATAATAGCAACAATTAATGTATCCCTATGGTGAATGGACAATTCAATCAACACATGCAATCACACACACATGATGGTCGGTGCTCTCCCACAGGGCTGCTGCCATTTTCCCCATGTAGGCAACAGTGGAGAGATGTGTATCTTTACAAACCGCTGCTGTAGTCCTTCCAACAGGTTACTTGATTGAAAATAATTGTCCAAAAGGAATTTTCGACTGTTTTTAATGCTATGTCATTTTTCATGATTTTGCCATTTTATGCTATTTTACACTTAATTACATATTTTACATACTTACATATTTTACAATACTTACATACTACTAACATTGTGCTATTTTATACTACTTACTCAATTTTAACATATATTTCACCAACTTTAATTGTTCATGTTTCCTTTTTGTGATTTTTCAGTACTTAGGAACAAAACTGTGGTTATCGTTTTCCTGGCCAAAACAATTAAAGTTAGTGAACTATATGTTAAAATTGAGTAAGTAGTATAAAATAGCACAATGTTAGTAGTATGTAAGTATTGTAAAATATGTAAGTATGTAAAATATGTAATTAAGTGTAAAATAGCATAAAATGGCAAAATCATGAAAAATGACATAGCATTAAAAACAGTCGAAAATTCCCAAAAGAAATAAACAAAATGAGGAAACTACCAACAAAAATAGTTGGGGGGAGGAGGAAGAGGAAGAAGAGGAGGAAGAGGAAGAGGAGGAGGAGAGATTTGATTTATACCCCACCCTTCACTCAGAGTCTCGAAGTGGCTTACAATCTCCTTCCCTTCCTCTTCCCACACCCTGTGAGGTAGGTGGGGCTGAGAGAGCTCTTTGAAGGACAGCTCTTAAGAGAACAGCTCTCAGAGAACTTTGACTATGGTCACCCAGCAGCTGCATGTAGAGGAGTGGGGAATCAAACCCAGTTCTCCAGATTAGTGTCTGTCACTCTTAACCACTGCACCAAGCTGGTAGCCAATACCTCCAAAAACTAACAGCCAGTGGTGGTTACAGTGTCAAAATTATTTTCTAAATAATTTCCTGAGGTAAAAAAAAAATGCCCTGATGGAAAAAATGCACAGATTACCTGGGAAGGTATTTTCTACCCAGATGATTTGTGTGTGTGTGTGTGTAAAATAAAAAGGAAATTGTAAGTGGTCAGTGGTTGTACTTTGAGGACATTGTTTGTGACTCTACAGGTAACAATGTCCTGAGAGGGAAAGGTTTTTTTTTTTTGTATGTAAACTCTCCTAAAAAAGGAGAGAATTTTATTGCTTTTAATTTCAGAAAGAAGGAGGGTATATAGAGGGATTAAGAAAAGAGTGAGTGATGCTTCAATTAGTATATTAATCTTTTGTTAGTATTAATCATATCTTCTTTTGGCTTCTTCCGCGAGTTGGTCAATCGTCTTTCATCTTATCCTGTGAAAACAACTAAAAATGTTAGTATATTAGTAGTGTCCCTTTGGATTATTGTTAATAAAGTCTTTTCATGCGCTTCCCGAACCAATCTTCACGTTCTGGGCTGTCTTCCTTTTATGTCTCTCAGATTGTAAGATGGACTTTTCATTGCTCCTTCATCTTCCGGATTCTTGTCCCCTTTCTCTGAGCCGCTGTCTTC
>NW_015173205.1:6554-11987 GCF_001447785.1 Gekko japonicus | reverse complement strand
AAGCCGCCCTGAGCCTTCGGGGTAGGGCGGGGTAGAAATTCAAATATAAATAAATAAATAAATAAATAAAATATGTATTTTAAATGTTGTTAAATGCTCTAAATTTACTAAATTGTTGATTTTCCATGTTATGAATAAGTTATAGATTATAATAATATCTGTATCTCCTTTCCCCCTTTTTTCTGTAACCCTGTTTTAATTTAAAATAACAAAAAATAATTTTAAAAGGGTTCAAAAAATACATGTTGCTATTTGTGTTTGGCTGTGTCCCATAATTGGCATCATCAGGCATCTTGTATTTCTTTGATTCTCCTGATTTCCCTGGCAACAGCAATTCTCCCTTCCAATTGGATCCTGGCAAGGAATTAAGCTTCCAGCCACTCACCATAGGAGACAAGCCCCAAAGAAAGAATTTTTAAGGCCTGCAGCTGTTCTGAGGTGGATGAGAGACCTCACCCACTAGGAACTTCTTAAATAATAGCAACAATTAATGTATCCCTATGGTGAATGGACAATTCAATCAACACATGCAATCACACACACATGATGGCCGGTGCTCTCCCACAGGGCTGCTGCCACTTTCCCCCTCTAGGCAACAGTGGAGAGATGTGTATCTTTACAAACCTTGCTGACCTTGCTAGTGTGTGAAATGAGTGCAACTGTGCAGTAGCTTGAACATTCTTTGGCATTGCTCTTCTTTGGGATTAGAATGTAAACTGACCTTTTCCAATCCTGTGGCCACTGTTGCATTTTCCAAATTTGCTGGCATATGGAATGCAGCACTTTAACAGCATCATCTTGTAGGACTTTTAATAGGACTTTGAATAGCTCAGCTGGGATCCTTTACACTCCTGAAACTCCTGAACCTGCGCCTGTCATTTCCTCAGAAAGCATTTTCCTGGGGGCACCATTTTTGGGGGGCTGTACCATGGACTCTATGAATCCAATCCTCACCAAACTTGGCTAACAGGTGGAAGAGAGTCAGTTGGAAATCCCCGGTGAGTTTGGTGTCTCTAGCTTGCACAGGCTTTATTCTATATACTCCTGAACCCCCTGAACCTGTCATTTCCCCAGAAAGCATTTTCCTGGGGGCACCATCTTTGGGGGGCTGTAACATGGACTCTATAAATTTAATCCTCACCAAACTTGGCTAACAGGTCGATGAGAGTCAGTCAGAAATATCTAGTAAATTTGGTGTCTCTAGCTTGCACAGGGTCCATTCTATATGCTTCTGAACCCCCTGAACCTGTACCTGTCATTTCCCCAGAAAGCATTTTCCTGGGGGCACCATCTTTGGGGGGCTGTAGCTCAGACCCTGTAAATCCAATCCTCACCAAATTTGGAGGGCGGGTGGAGGAGAGTCATGTGGAGATTCCCAGGTGGCATTCTGCCACATCTCAAACCTCATTAACTGAACCAGTTTGTTTGATGGCTAAAAGTTCATGATGATCCATGGTTCACGAACTGGGCACACCACAGACCACAAACTGAACTGCATTTTCCCAGTTCATGTTCATCCTTAATCCCGAGAGGTAAAAATGTCCCAGACAGATTTTGCTTTGGTTGTGGTTGTCACAAAAGGCTGTTATCTCCTCAGAGGACTTTGAAGCAGGTCCCTGGATCACTATTTTCTAAATAATTTCCTGAGGTAAAAAAAAATGCCCTGATGGAAAAAATGCACAGGTTACCTGGGAAGGTATTTTCTACCCAGGTGATTTTTGTGTGTGTCTGTGTGTAAAATAAAAAGGAAATTGTAAGTGATCAGTGATTGTACTTTGGGGGCATTGTTTGTGACTCTACAGATAACGATGTCCTGAGTGGGAAAGGTTTTTGAGCTACTTTTCTCCGAATGCTGACCAAAAAAAGTACAACTGGAGCAGCTTATACATCCCAATAGTATTTTCAGGGTTAAAAAGTAGTTGATTCTGCACATAAGCGGTTCCTCAGTGGAACAGGCTTCCTCGAGAGGTGGTGGGCTCTTCTTCTTTGGAAGTTTTCAGACAGAGGCTAGAGGGCCATCGGACAGCCATGCTGATTCTTTGAACTTAGGCAGATCATGAGAGGGAGGGCAGGAAGGGTTGCCCAGTGCTTAGTTCTCGTGGCCCTTTCTTACACACCCAGGGACATGCTGATTGCCACTTCGGGGTCAGGAAACAGTTTTCTCCTGGCCAATTTGGCTGGAGATCCTGGAGGTTCTTTGCCCTCTTCTGGGCATGGAGCAAGGGTCACTTGGGTGTGTGTGTGGGGGGGAGGTATTTGTGAGTTTCCTGCATTGTGCAGCGGGTTGGACTAGATGACCCATGAGGTCCCTTTCAGCTCTATCCTTCTATGATTTTATGATCATTAAAAGGGGATTAGACAGATTTGTGGAGGATTGATCTATCAGTGATTACTAGCCATGATGACTAAAGAAGAAGAGATTGGATTTATACCCCGCCCTTCACTACTCGAAGGAGTCTCAGAGCGGCTTTCAAACTCCTTTCCCTTCCCCTCCCCACAACAGACACCCTGTGAGGTAGGTGGGGCTGAAAGAGCTCTTGTGAGAAACTGCTCTTTTTCAAGAACAGCTCTTATCAGAACTATGGCTTGCCCAAGGTCATCCAGTAGGTACAAGTGGAGGAGTGGGGAAATCAAACCCAGTTCTCCCAGATTAGAGTCCACGCACTTAACCACTACACCAAACTGACTTTCCACATAAAGAGAATCTCCACATTCAGAGGCAGGTAACCTCTGAATTCCAGTGCCCTGTTGTTGGCCATCCAGAGGAAATGGTTGGCCACTGTGTGAGATAGGATGCTGGAGTAGATGGATCACTGAGTCTGATCTAGCAGGGCTCTTCTTATGTTCTTATGTTAACTTATAAGTCCCATTGGTTTTAAAATGAAAGCCAGAAGCACACATTTAATTCACTCATAGAAACCAATAGAAATTAAAAGCTGTGCCCAGAACACTTTGATTGGCATATTAGCTAACAGCTGGCTAACTACGGCCCTAGCTGTTCATACTAGGAACGTTTTGTCATTTAACTTGTCGGCATCTCAGAATTTTGTTTGAGGACTTAATTCTGCCCTTAATATAGTTCTCCCCTGCCTGCCTTGCAAATAGATCAGAGTAATAATCCACAGTTGAGGTTAGTGTGTGTGTGTGTGTGTGTGTGTGAAACGTGCTCTCAAGCTGCAGAGGAATTATGGAAACACTAGCAATGGGCTTTCTAGGCAAGTGAGAAGCAGAGGTGGTTTGACATTGCCTTCCTCTGCAGAGCCTTCCTTGGTGGTCTCTCATCCAAGCCTTATGGTGACCCCAGCAAGGGGCTTCCAAGGCAAGTGAGAAGCAGAGGTGGTTTGACATTGCCTTCCTCTGCAGAGCCTTCCTTGGTGGTCTCTCATCCAAGCCTTATGGTGACCCCAGCAAGGGGCTTCCAAGGCAAGTGAGAAGCAGAGGTGGTTTGACATTGCCTTCCTCTGCAGAGCCTTCCTTGGTGGTCTCTCATCCAAGCCTTATGGTGACCCCAGCAAGGGGCTTCCAAGGCAAGTGAGAAGCAGAGGTGGTTTGACATTGCCTTCCTCTTCAGAGCCTTCCTTGGTGGTCCCTAGGAATTACCAGAAACTCTATGGTAATACCATGGAGTTTCCAGGGATTCCTAGAGTGAACTTTCATGCTTTCCTTGGAAGTGATAGGCACCATGCCAATAGAGGGTCGTTGTTGTTTTTTACATTATTTTTCTCCCACCGCTTGCAAGACCAGGCATGGGGGATAAGGCATCCCCCATGCCCAGTGGGAAATCAGGAACCTTGGGATATACTCAGAACCTCTGTGCCCTTCCCCAGAGGAGCAACGAGGGCAGACGTGAGCCCCCCCAACCCCTTCCAAAGCCCAGCAGCTGCCAAGAGGACCCACAGAACAAGGAGATGGGTGGGGGGGTTGAGGAACTCTCTGCCACTGGGATTGCACTCCCTCTCCACCCCTGGGCTCAAGCTGCAACCTCACTGGCTGCCCTTTTCTCCACCCTCGATGCTGGGCGGGGCCACTGCCTCAGGGGTGGGACTCGGAGGGGCCTCTCTGTGAGGCACCCCCCTCCTCTGAGCTGCTGTTCATTCTTAAAGGGGGAAGGAAAACCACTGGGTATGGCCCCATAGAATACAATGGAAAGATCGTGCCACTGCTGCGGCATGACTGCAGAGAGAAGGGGTTTAAACTTTAAAACTCTGGAGTTGCACTGAAGTGGTGGCGCGACTCTACTCTTCTTTCGCTTCCTCCTACCCCCAGCCAGCATTGGCAGGCCAGCTGGGGAAGCAAAAATGGGGGGGGGCATCTTCAAAAGCCTCCCCTTCCCCAGCCGGCTTGCCAAGGTGGGCTGGCGGGGGGAAGGCGAAAAGAGAAGGGGTTTAAAGTTTAAACCCCTTCTATCTTCACTCCCCCCCCCCAGCCCACCTTGGCAGGCCAGCTGGGAAAGCATAAAAGGCTAAGAGGACATGACTAAGTTCAGGTCTTCCTGGCGAGCGAGTAGAGATTTCCGCAGAATCACTCGTGTGCTGGGCGGCCACTGTGTGCTAAGGATCTCCTTAGCCACCTCTGTTTGGGGTCCTTCATCGACCACCTTCGCACGTGGATGCTGCTGTGCCACTGGGGCGGCCACTGTGTGCCAGGGATCTCCTTAGCCACCTCTCTTTGGGGTCCTTCATCGGCCACCTTCGCACGTGGGTGCTGCTGTGCCACTGGAGTGGTCCTCAGGGCCGGCGAACTTGTAGTCCAGGGCTTGTTTCTGGGGTCCCGCTGGAGGGAGTACGCCAGGCCAGCTTTCACTTTCGGAGTTCTGTCTGAGGCGAGCCATGGCTGCCGAGGAAGAGCTGCTGATCAACGTGAACTCCTCACTTCCTCCCGCCTCCGCGGGTCGAAGGAACTCCTCAGAGGCTCAGCAGGTCAAGGGAAAGCAGGTATCTTTCTTGCAGATAAGAGGGAGATAGTGAGGGGAGGTTGGTGACTGGGATGTTTATAAGGTTGCCAACCTCCAGGTTAGGTAGCTGGAGATCTCCCGTTATCTATATACTAATAGTGAAGTCGCCCCCGTGTGTGCGGATACCTAAACCCGCGCATCGGGGGCACATGGGGGGGAGGGAGATTTCCGTGCACACTTGGGGCAGTCTCCAGGTGTGCACAAAAATCTGAAAAGTGTAAAAAAATATTGGGGGGATATTTTAATCCCCCCAAAAGTAAAAGAGCGTCCTCTGCGCATGCACAGGGAACGCTCTGCGAACTGCCTCACTTCAGTGCGAGAGGGAGGGGAGAGAGAGACCGGCGAAAGCCGCAGGCCTCACTTCGGAGGCAAAAGGGGGGGAGACTGCCGAGGCTGCTCGGAGCCGGGGGGGAGAGAGAGAGACTGGCAGCCGCCGGACCTCACTTCGGGGGGGGGGGGGGAGAGGGGGAGAGACTGGG